>NC_079134.1:75995825-76295825 GCF_945859705.1 Episyrphus balteatus | reverse complement strand
AACTCCGGAGCCGTACAAATACCAAAGGGAAGCCGTTGATAGCAAAACCTACCAAATGGGGTGAGGAAAGTTGTAAGGGTCTGTGATTTGGGAGACAACCTTATCTGCCAAAATCCATAATTAGCGTCTAACTTAGAGAAAAACTTGGAACCTTCTAGCTGTGCTAATGAATGATCAGCCACTGGCATTGGATGAATGCCCCGTTGAATTTCTAAGTTGAGCTTTACGAGATCCACACAAGGACGTATGTCACCGTCGGATTTCATGACAATCACCATGGGCGCACACCAATCTGTTGGCTCATCAACACGCCTAATCACCCGTAACTCCAGCATTTCGTCCAGTTTTGCCCTGAGTTTAGCCTTCAGTGGTATGGGTACTCGTCTTGCTGTAGATATTGCAAAAGGCTTTGCGTCGGGTTTTAATTGAATTTCATACTCGGTGTCCAAACAACCGAGTTTGTTAAACAACTTTGGATTTTCTTTTTCAATTATAACCGAGGATTTTTTATTTTCAGGTGCAGTTGTATTAAAAGCATTAATCCGCTCTATGATTCTTAAATTTTGACAAGATTTTAAACTCAAAAGTGGTGATTTTAAATTATTCACAATATAAATATCGGATTTGCCATAGTGTTGGCCATATTTTAGATCAGATTTCATTATACCCGCGACTTCGAGACGTTCGCCAGATGGACCACATAACTTTTTGGTTGTTTTATTAACCCGTATTTAACATGAAATTAATTTGCTCTCCATTAACCGTAACCTCAGCTGTCCATCTCTGAACATTCAAATCTCTGTCACCGTTCCAATAAACAAAGGTTAGTCTTCCTCTTCCACATTAAAAACGTTGTTGCTGCTTTTTGTTTTCATTTTGCATACACTGCTGAAATGGTTCTATTTCTTACAGGAACGACATTGTTTGCCTTTTGCGGGACAATTTTGCTTACCATGTTGTCTTTGTCCACCGCACCATGCACATTGCGCTTCCTTCATTTTATTTTCTTCTCGTGTCTTCCGATTAATGTTTTGTGTGGGTGACGTTTTTTGTTTCTGTGAGCGAGAATTTTTAACATGTAGGGTGTTAAGACTGGGTTCCCTTTTTCAGCAAAGTCAAATCTCATGTAAAAGCATTTGTGTGTATTAGTGAATGTGTTTCGCTCTCTCGCCATCGAATTCTCTGGTTTTTTACTCTCAGGATGTTGGTTATGGTTTTCATTCATTGTCTCTTTGTGAGATCGCCATCGCACTCACGCTTGCGGGGTGACATGCAAGTGGATGTAGGTATCCATAGATCTTTATATAGATATGGTGTTTAGGACGAAAACTGGTTTGAAATTCAATATTTTCATGAAAGATTTCTGGAGTGTATATCTATTTATTTTTGAAATGAAAAAGAAACTTGTTTCCATGTTGCTGTTGTGGATGGCATTTGAGTTTTTTGTGTATCAGAGAAATTTTTTGCATTATAATAATAATTATAGTTGTTCAGCGGAGAAGCAGGTAGAGGATGTGTTATATGGGTGCATTGATATAATATACTTGACAGTATCCTTTGTGTAGTTTGTATAAAAATATGAGTAGATGCGCAGAAGGATTGATTTTCAGGTTCTTGCTCACTTTTGAGTTGTTCTTCGTTGAGAAATTTTTTGTCTCGCACTCGCGCGTGCCGGCTGACATGGAAATGTATTTACATACAATATATAGAATGTTAAGGTTCTTATGTGTATGTTGTTTGAGGATGGACTCGATATCAATCCAATTTACTTTCAACACCTTTTTAATAAAGATTTTATTAGAGTCACCAATGCAATGAACTCAGTTCGTAACTGAATCGATTTTGTTTTTTATTTACCTATACCTACATTATTAGGAAACAAAAATAAGGCAGCATTAATAACTTATAAGTTACTTTTTTTTAAACCTTGAAATTAATTTTTCAATTATGTACCTAATCAAAGTTTAGGGAAGTTTTCAAAAATAATTTTCAAGCTCAACACTTTGAAAAAAAATGATCTATTTTTTCAAACTGATATTTTATTTATAAATTCAGATAGGCATAAGCTACTTTTTTGCTTCTGTTTCCTCAGTAGGTGTAATTTTAAAAACTTTTTTTTGCTAAGGAAACATACTGAGCATCTTCACCTATTCAAAACTATTTCTATAAATACCATCAAGTGCATTCTAACCACAAATACACTTATATAACCCTTTACCCATTCCCCCGCGAAAATATTACTTTTATACCTACAAACCTACAAAAAAAAAACCGAATCCGCAACATATAAACAAAGACAATGAAAAACAAAAGGACATATTTATATTATATAACCCCGCACGCACGCGCGAGTGTAGTATAATAAACAATACAACCCAGAAATCAACCTAAATATGGAAATAAATCATTGTGCACATGTCAAATGTCAATACACATTTTTACACACAAACAAATGCATACCACATATCTAATCCTTTACCTATATCCCCGCACGAGCAATGTGAATATTACACAATGCAAAGAATTTCGCTGACACAAAAAAAAACCCAAAAGTGTCAACTCGCAAGCGCGGGTGCGCTATTATAAACACGAAATGAATTGTTAGGAAAAACCCAAGAGTCAACAAGAACAAAACAACCCTTTTTGAAAACCAAAGATAATGATCTTGCAAAAAATATCTACTATCTACCTACTCTCTGCATCATCTTCATAATTTCATGAATGATTTCTGCCTGCCTGAGTGAGGAAATAGGAAACAAAAAAAAAGTATTATGTAAACACAAAAAAAAAAAAAACAAAATATAACGAGAAAATGAGAGCGCAAGAGCAGGTTTTTTTTTTTCAATAAATAGAAAAGAACAGAAAAAAAAGAGTTCATCAGCGCCAGCTTATGCGTGGCATTCTTTTGAACTAAATTTGCATGTGTGCGTGATCAATGGAATTTTCAAAGTAAAAAAAGCTAAAATAGACACTTTTTCAACAATTTATATTAAAAATACTGTGCGCAAAAATATATATTTTTTTTTTGAAACTGATTTGAAATATAATGAAAAAAAATAATAAAAATAAATTGTGGATGATTTGACTGCCCCTTCCTCAAAAACAGAATGCAAATATTGGTTTATTAAAATCAAATTTTTAGTGTGTAAATAAAAAAAATATTTTTTTTGGCAAACGGGTTGCATGAACAACTTTATTAACTTCTCATTAAAAAATACAAAAACATTTTAAAAAATAATCACGCTTTGCCCCACGACTAAAATGCTAAAAAAGTGCATTTTGACACCTTTCCTTCAAATTAACCGTTCGAACTAACTTCAAATTAAATTTTAGAAATTTTATTGGATTCTCCTTATTTCACTTTATTGTTTTCTTTTTGTTTCATCTAAAAACACCAATAAACGGTAAAGTTATTCTAAGAAGAGTGAGTAAAAAAACATGAAATTACAACAAATTAACGAAGCTTTTTTTCT
This sequence comes from Episyrphus balteatus, assembly GCF_945859705.1. Taxonomy (NCBI): domain Eukaryota; kingdom Metazoa; phylum Arthropoda; class Insecta; order Diptera; family Syrphidae; genus Episyrphus; species Episyrphus balteatus. The sequence goes on along the minus strand of NC_079134.1, from coordinate 76,292,352 downwards.
AACAAAAAAAAAAAAAAAAAAAAATCTGTTTCACGCATTGCATGAAAACACAATTAATCATTATAAAACAAAAAAAAAAAAAATAAAAAGTTTACAAACAACGGTGCCCCAACCAAAATTCTGATTCAATCTAAATTTGCAGGAAAAAAATCATTTTCGACCCTTATAAAAATCGCACAAGAAATGTTTCTAAAATTAAAATGATGCAAAAATATTCGTACGTTTATTACCTTTTCAAAAAAGTACGTTTCATAAGATTATCTTATAAACTGCAAAAGTTATACAACAATTAGTCAACCATCTTCCATTAAAATGCTATGGAAACCCCCCCTTAACAGTGGTTGCAGTAGATAAATCTACTTGTTGCCTTCTCACAGCATAGTGTTTCCTTACCGTTTGTATGGCCTTTTCTAACGTTAGCTCTGCTTCTAACTGCAACCGTTCTGACAAACGTTTGTCCCGCACACCTACCACTAGTCGATCCCGTAACATTTCATCGCGAAGAGTACCATAATTGCAATTTTCTAACAACAAATAGAGAGCCGTTATGAAATCTTCAATGCTTTCTCCATCTAACTGACTTCGAGAATTGAACTTGGCTCGTTCATATATCACGTTGTGCTTCATTACAAAGAAATTTTCAAAGGCATTTAAAACGGGGTTAAATTTCCCTTGGCCTGCGACAGACAGATTAAACGAAAGAAATATGTCGTCCCACAGTGCGTTGACCAGTGGACAAAAATAAAAAAATCAAGTTTATTATATGACGAAAAACCGGTGCTTAACATGAAGGGCTCATATTCTACAGTAATAAAACACAGTTTTTTACTGTTTAAATTCAAGATTCAAAAAGATTAGTGGTGTTTTTCATGGTGTTTTGATTATTCAAGCTTAGGTTCAAATTGAAGTTTATCATTTTTTTTAAAGCAAAAACAAATGTTCTTGACTTTTTTTTTTTTTTGTTAATTATCAAAATGAATATCTGCTGATCAGATGCGTATTTCAGTTTGTTTTTGTAAAATGAAATTAGTATTTTAAAAATTTAACCTAAAAAAGTCTGTTTTTTGTGACTCAAAAACTAAATTTATATTAGACTGTAGCAAGCTGTAGCAGAATCTTGTATGCCACTAGGTTCCCTTATATTTCTACTTTAAACACATGGTCACCTTTTTTGCTCATACGTGCTCATCTTCAAAATATTTACATTTTTGTAGACTCATTTTTAGCACTTTAAAACAAGGATTTTTTCGAAAAATAGGCTTAAATTGCAAAATTTTCAAAGATTAAGGTGATTTACGTGTTTGTTTCAAGTAAAACAAAAAACTGTGGATGTTTCAAATATTTTGTTCCAAAATATCGAGGAATTTAATAGCACTTTTGTCGATTTTTGGACAATACGACTGTATTTACGACGTTTTATGAAATCGTTAATTGTCACGTAAAGAAAAACTTACATTTTAGTGGATATGGAACTCGTCCGTTTGTGTAAAATTAGTCAAATTTTCTTTTGATCAGGAATAGATCTTCAAGATCACTATCGTCGCTTGATGTCAAATACTTTTTTTTAGGGATTTCACCTGTAGAGTTGTCTCTAATTCGATATTAACTAAATATTTATTATTTTTTTGTGAAATTTATCATTTATTTGAAATATACCATAAATATGTGTTTCTGAAGGTATTCTTATTCAAAGGAACACAAATCATTTATATTTTGATTTTTGTCCACATCCCCCATACACTCGACGCACTGTGCGTCCGCTTGATCACCCATGAGTTACACTAGGGTTTTCACCTGTTCGACCTCGTCTCCATTATTTAGCCCCGAAGCTATTCTGAATCGATCAAATCGTCGTTTCCATCGCGGCCAATCTGTTGCGCAAAACGAAAAATGCTCCGGTGCTTGAACAGTAAAATTATTCGTGGATAAGGCTTGCCCGTCATTAGCCATTTTGTCTTTAATTTAAGCGAACGACCGAATGCTAAAATACTGACTTCGTATACCGACACCGCTACCACCATGTAGTGTTCGCTCTCTTTAGTAATGCTTCTCATCAGCTGATTGGAGTGGTTGACGATGCTTCCGACAAGTTTCTTTGCAGATTGTAGCAGATACTTTTCCAACGTCATGATGTTTGCTTCCTCGTAGAGTCGCTCGTTGCTGCAGTATTTTTGTCGCTGTCGATCGAAGTAAAGTCCGGTGCAGATCTTCAAGATTTTCCTCTCAAAAATTTGAAGTTCCTTCATGGCTGTCTTGGCAATGGTGTAGCATACCGGAAAGCTATAGGCTTAATCCGTTTCTTCTCTTCATCAGGAGGTGAAGGCGATGGAAGGCGTAGTTGGCTTTTTCAGGACAGACCTAGAATGAAGGTTGAACCTCAGGAGCTCGTTAAAGTTGATCCCTAAATACTTCGCGTTGCGTTTGGCTGCCAATTTAGTACCATCAGGTAGTGTAAGTGTGATGCTCCTACAGTTTCAACTAAAAATTATTTTGATTAATTTTTCGCGTCGATTTTTTTTTAAATTTTATAAATGCAATTTTATAGAAGAAAATGATTAAATCTAGCCTTTTTTGGTGAACCATTAAAAAGTTATAAAATTCCAAATACTCCAGTCAAAGCGTCATTTGACGTTGCGCACAGAGGCATTGTCAGTTTTTATTTCATGGATCGATAAGGATATATTTAAAAGGCTAAACCCAATTTCTCACCACCTGATCATTCTTTTTAGCGGAGTTATTCACAAAAATGCATTTTTTGGGATATTTTACTTCTAAGCTAATATCTTTGCTCCAGATTGTCGTAGACCAAAAAATAAACAAACATTCTCTTCCTTATAATATTTCTATCGTTGTATGTAATTTCATTGTATTTGAGTGAGTAAATACAAAATGGCAGCCATTTAAATTCAAATTCTTGTTGTTAAAAACACATTTTTGTCATTATTTCGAAAAAAGCTTATATCAAGATTAACATTTTTCTAACTTATTTTGTAGCCCTATTCATGTCCTGCATCAGCTCTTTATCACCAAAGATGGCCGAGCAATTGATAAATGAACGCATGCAAAACCGGTGCGAAAACAACCAAAAATATAGTTTTTTGGGAATAACTCGGCTTCAGAATGTCCTACGACAAAAAATAAAGCTATTTATTGTTCGTTACAACATTTTCTATCGATTTGGATGAAATGAGACACTCCGAAACACGTCGCCTTAAAACTAATTTAAATTAAAGTTGTGGAAATTATTTTAATAATTTTAAATAAAATAAAATAAAATAAAATAAATTAATAAATAGTGTTTTTCATTTTTTCATTTAATTTATCTTATTTGTATATTAAATTTCATTACCACCCACAACTTGGAGACAAAAACCCAAAATGCACATTATTTTTGTTGAAACAAATAAAAAATAAGTAATATTAAGTCAAAGACGTTTTTTTGTTTAGCAAACTCTTGCCTTATTATTTTTTAAACGGTGCAAGTATTGGCTAACAAAATAAAAAAATGTTGTAGTCCTTAAAATTATCTACAATTTAAAAAAATTTAGCTCTCTACGACCCACGGGAGCCGAGTTATTATAATTTTAAGAAAGCATCATTCCGTAAGAAAATTTAAAAAAATTTTCCTTGTTTATAAGTCGAATAATAGTTCTTGTTGTTTTCATTGATTCTTGTTATAAGAGGATTTAAATCATGTTTTTCGTTGGTCATTTGGAACTTTTTTAAATTTCTCGGCTCGTGTGTTTTTTTACTTAAGTCCAAAATGGATAAGAATTAAAAGTTTGTGTTTAAGACAAATGTAAATTTCTTATAAAATAATTTATACCAATTATTTTTTGAAATAATCACTAGATGGCGATTAAGCCACTTCAAAATTCTCTCTATTTTATAGATTTTCTAAAATTATAAAGTACGTTATCATTTACGTCCGACTCGCTCTCTTTTAAGAATCACTCCAACCTGGTAAGACGTACTTTTCTTGAATAAAAAATATTAAACAAACTTTGAACCGAATTAAAATTGGTGTTTAATTTTCCGGAACTATATCGAATTTTATTGGAATCTACCCCAAACATTGGTCATTCGAGCCGGATGGATTAATACATCAATATAAGCAAAAATATCTATAATTTGCATCAATTAATATCATCAATTTATCGATTAAATCGTGCTATCACCGATAATCTGAGGCTTTATACGCTTCTCTTAACCTTATAAGCATAAATCTCACATTCATCAAGTAATCATCAAAAATCTAAGCTGTGCAAGCATTCTATACGAAAGCACATAAAATCAATACCATAAAAAAGAGATCATCAAAAATCCATTCAAGCAAAGATTATAGAATACAAAGATATCGCATCCCATAGAAGTTATCGAAACCAAAAATTTGAAGTGCCGTATGTGATCAACATGTTGCTAGCTGCAAAATGTTGCGAGAGCGAGGGAATTCCTTAAAAAAATGAAATCTCTTTCGTTTTCTTTCTTCTGCTTTTTTTTTATTTTGTTTTGCTTCTTACGGCAACGGTGCCGATGACGATCACTGTGGTGGAGATTTTTTTTCTTACTTTTTGCCAGGTTCGTCTACCCAGATCTTCCCTCTTGTGAAAGGATTTTTTGCATTCCCGTTTTTTCCTTTTTTTAGATTATTATTTTTTTAATATGAAGACTTAAAGAATTTAATATTTTATAGAATATTTTTTAGCCGAGGGTGGTTTCTGCTTTTTATTTTTTTGTTTTCTTTTTTATAGGATGACAACGCACAGGTGCATTGGTTTCAGGTGTGTCTGTGTATGTATCTTTTTTTCGTTTGCTACGGCAATCATCCTTGAAATTGTTGTTTTTTGTGGTGGAGGATAATTATATAAATTTTTCTTCTTGTTTGATTGCGTCCGGCAAAATCTTTTCTTTTGTAAGGATTTTCTTCATTCCAGTTGTTTTTCTTTTTTAGATATTTGTATATTTTTCGTGTTGAAGATTTTGTGGAATATTTTTTTGTCAAGGGTAGGTTTTGTTTTTATTTTTTGAGCTCTTTTAGTGCTATTGCACAGATGCATTGCTTTCAGGTGTGATTTTTTAGTGATTTTCGATAGGCTGTATTTCAGTAAAAAATTATCATATTATGACAAAACAAAAACATGTGAAAGCTATATTCTTCTTGTGTAGGGATTTTAGTACCCACCAAATGTTTTATTTCAAAAGGTAAATAGCTAAATCTGTGTAAAAACCAAAATTTTTCAATTTTTTTTAAGAAAGTGGGAAAATTTTTATTTATAAAATGATTTATTACTATACAGGTAAAATAGGCTTTAAAAAAAATTGTTACACTCATGAAACTTGGCAAAAAGTTTGCTTTTGGGATAAGGACCAAGGAAGTCTATAAAAAGTCTATAAAAAAAAAGTTGGGTGGAAGGGTGTTTTTTTCGCGGACAAAAGGAAGGTCAAAAATATACAAAAAAAATATATAAATAAAATATATAAAAAAAACTTTTTGACTAGTGAATTCGAACAAGCTATTCGATTTTTTCCTGCCTGTTCGAATTCACTAGTCAAAAAGTTTTTTTTTATATTTTTCTAATGGTTTTTTGTGCGCTGAGCTCGAATCCAAAGTCAGAAAAAATCTATCACATCACGTTTTTGACATATTACCATGCCAAAATTCAGAAAAATAGTGTTTTGAACGTTCAAAATTCGATAGGACGTCTAATTTCGACAGAAATCGTAAAAAAACATGATTTTTGACACCCACCCGACTTTTTCGCCCACCCACCCCCTTTCCCCCCATTTTTTTGTGGGCAATTTATGTTTCCCCTTTCATATACCATTTATCCTAAATTTTCCCACCACCCTTATGCTGCTAATAATTAGTTCAACTTTTGCCTTCTGAAAACCGGATTGGCACTGGTCTATTAAGTTTGAATTCGCAATCATCAAATTATTTACAGTTTCTGGGTTCGGCCTCGATCGTTCCCTTGTAATTATAATTATATTTCCAGCCTGTGAGAATGCTCGTTCTGATGCAGCTGATGTTGCGGAAATACAATTCAAGATTTTATGTGCTTCACAAAGATTTTTGAACTTGCCTTTTTTTTCACACCACCATTAAAGAATATTCGCAGGGCCTTTCGAATTAAACTGAATGTATCTTTCTATTTCACTAGCAATTGAATTCACGCTCGTTGTTGTATTTTCATTCATAAAATCCCAGAAAATATATCTGGCCCTTGAAGTAGTTGTTGGTTGTTTCTCCAAAATATCTTCAGATGCCTCAGAAGTAGCAGGAACTATTGACTTCATGTAATCACATATTTCACTCTTTTCATTTGGGCACAATAATAGCATATTTTTTAAGGATATGTTTCTATTGCGCACCAACCTGCACAAATTAACTGGGCATTCCCCACTACACATTTCTATTTTTACCTAACGAGTAATTACTTTTTTATTTACTCAGTCATTGATAAACTCTATCTAAAACCACAAAATTGTAAATGTAAAATTAAAATAACCTGCTTTAATTGCAGTTGTACCGCAAACAACCAACCCTCAAAACCTAAATAAAAATAGATTCTGGGATGAAAAATGGACAAACTTTTAAGTTCACCAATGAGAGAAAGTTTAATTTGGATAGCCTAGATGGTGTACCATTTTTCAGCCCAGAATCTATACTATTCACCGAGGCGAAGGCGAGAAAGTTTATGCCTTGACAAGAGCGCCGGTTTTCCACATTTTCTTTAGTAGGAATGACTTAATTCCACCTAAATTATTTGCTGCACTTGTCGTACTTCCACTACCAAGTTTATTATCTCGAAAACTACTCTTGCTGTCAAATTCTCACGAAAATTACTTCATTTTTTGTCACTTTTGGCTCTCTCTTCGACCAAAGGCTTCCTTCGTGATCGTTTTATGTAACCATACTTGTCACCTTTGTTGGTTGAACAATCAATTTTCATGACAAGCCTTGATTTTGCCCATTTCTGCCTGCGTCAAAAGTTTTTCACGCCTTATTTAAAAATAACCGAAAAATTTTACTTATAAAATGTTCATAATGGGTTAAATTCATTTTCCAACTGTTTTGCTTACTTTTGGTTACATTTTATCTCGCTAAACTACATTTTTAATGTGAAAATCAGCTGTGCATTTATAATTATTTCGCACCAGAAATTCAAAAAATGATTTTTTAAAATTAAGTTTAACGAATTAAATAAAAATAAAGGGTGGCAAACAATCCAGTATATACTTGTCATCTTATTCGTGCAAGGAGTAAAAATTAAATATTCTTTATATGGTTTAGAAACGAATAAAATCGACTGCCTTTAAAATTATTTCGGTGGGTATATAGGGCGTAGAAATTGGAAGTGGTTGTTTTCATTGTTCAAGCTGTTCATGATCTTTCGATCACTTTCGATCATTTCGAGTAAAGCCTAGTGTTTATGAACAGTCGATCTGTTTACGAGTAATTTTGTCCGTGGGTATTGAGGATCGAGTATACTCAAGAGTTCAAACAATTTGTATGGTTTTGTTTGTAGTAGTAGTTTAAGTAGTTTTAATTAGTTTGTAAGTTAAAAAAAAAAAATGATATGATACAAAGTTTTTTTTTAAATTATTTCTTGGTAAAAAGAAAAACCATTAAAATATTAGTATTAAAATAGTTATAAGGCCGAAAGGCATTAGAATTAAGAAAAATGAAGTATAACTTAGAGTGCCCGTATAGGGCCAGTAAGTTAGTTGTAAGTAATTGATAAGTAGGCTAGTTTTTATGAATTTTTGTCCTTAAGATAGTTTTAAGTTGATGAATAATAAAAATGAATTTAAAATGAAAAAATGGTTTTGTTTGTGAGTATTTTTGTTTATGAGTAAGATGATTTACGAGTTTAGAGAGAAAAACGATCGAGCACTAACGATCATTTAAAAAAATTGAAATTGTTCGAAAAGGTTCGAACATACTCATTTGGATCTCTGGTGTCAATTAGGCTGAAAAAACCGATCAGAAGTAGCTATAATGAAAAATATACCAAAAGTAAAACTAAGTCCGCTTCTACACGAAGACGAAAAGCGCGAGACGAACATAAGAGCAAAGGAAAAATCGATCTTTCTCTCCCTTGTTCTTAGGTGCATCTTTTGCGTCTACGCCTTCCTGTAGAAAATAGCTGTCAAAAAAATTCTACGTGAAAAACCGTGTTTTGTTGAATTCAAATTGTAATATTTTTCGATCTAACTTCAACTTTGGAGACTTTTATACTTTTTTGAAAACTACAACTACAAAAAAACAGAAGAAGAAGTTTTCAAGCTGGTAGTGTTTCACATCGCGCCCAATCAATTTTGTTTTTAAATCGAAAAAAACCACAGTTTTATTGAAATCTGCTTGTGTCTCAGACTGTATTTACTTACATCTAACGTTGCTTATCATTGTACAACTCTTTTTCGTCTTCTTTAACGATAAAAAATAATTTTTTAGTTTTTTACTAAATCGTGATTAAATGCCACCAAAGAAATCGTCAAAACGTGTTTATCACAAGAGATCAAGAGAGTTATCGGAAGAGAGCGACATTTCTCTGAGTGACTCGTCATCAACAGCAGACAAATTGTGGAGCCGCATTGAAGAGAAATTAAGCAAATGGGGGGAGGACTTGAAAACAGAGCTTTCTCAATTGTTCGACCAGAAATTGATTGCACTCGAAACAAAACTTAATACACAGATAAATGAAGTTCGAATACAACTTGAAAGTAAATTGTCCAATTTGAGGGAAGGATGCTATAATCTACAACTTTACACTGACGAATTGGAACGACAAATGCTTAGCTCGGACGCTGTTATTTCTGGTATTCCCGAAAATAAAACAGAAAATTTAAACACTATTTTTGATAACATCTGCAAAACCGTGAACATACCAACGCCGGCTATTCGCAACATCTTCAGAGCAGTATGAACTATAATGACTCAAACATAATTGTTAAATTCACTGAGAAGAGCGACAAACAAAATCTGTTCAGAGCTATCGCTCAGCAGCGGCGAACTAGAAAATCGCCAATACAACTCTCTGAGATAGGGTTTAACTCTACAAAGTTTATATATGTCAACGAAAGTCTCACAAAAAGAAATTATCAACTTCTTCGTCAAGCTCTTCGCTTCAAAAAACAGAATCTCATCTCTGCTTCTTATACAAGAAATGGTCAACTGTACATTCAAAAGTCATCAGCTGATTCACCCATCCTTATTAAATGTGCGAACGATTTAGACAAAGCTATTGGAGCTTTTGCAGAAGTCACGGATCGAGCAGAGGTTCAACAACAATTATCATTATCATAGTAAAAAATATTTTGTTCTCTTTCATCTTTATTATTGTTTTTTTTTTTTTTTACATTCTCTTTTATTTAATTTTTTTCACCTTTTTTATTCAGTATTTCTTATTGTTCCTGTGTAAAAGCTTCAGTTTTCAGTCTCTTCTTTTACTTTTCTTTTTTTCTCTTTCTCATATATATTTTTAATGATTTTAATTATGACAAACTCGCCACATATTCGCAACAGTGTAAATGATAACTTGACTGTTCTGATCAATATTTTATGTAAACAAAATCTCGGTTTACACATTTGCCATTTGAATGCTCAAAGTTTGGTGAATAAAATAGATGAGCTGCGTCTTATCTTTGAAGGGAGTGAAGTGGAGATTATATGCATTTCAGAGACATGGTTAAAACCAAGTATGAGTAGTGAATATTTTTCTATTAAGGGCTTTAAACTTTTTCGTGCGGATAGAGTGCTAACTAGAGGTGGTGGTGCCTGTATTTATATTAAAAAGTCCACCAAAGCAAAGATTCTGATGCAATCAAATGAATCTGATAACATCGAATTCATTTTTATCGATATTCTTAGTGGAGAGAACAAATGCACTATTGGTACAATTTATATGCCTCCTCACGTTGCTGACTGTAGTATTCTTAGAGCTACAATAGAAAGGGTATGTTCTTTTTCACCCAATTTAATTATTTGCGGTGACCTTAACATAAATTTGCTTGACCCCGCGGCTTGTGTCTTGCTGAATGATACATTAAAAGTTTTGCATTTGTCTGCCGTCAACAAAACCCAGCCAACACATTTTATGCCGAATAGAACACCGTCGCTTTTAGATCTAATTCTCATTAGCAATCCTAAACTACTTTGTCATTATAATCAACTATCTTTTCCCGCTTTTTCCTACCATGATCTAGTTTTTGCAACACTTGGTCTGAACATTAATACCAGTGATGAATCCGAAACTAATCAGTATCGTGATTTTCACAATATTGAGCTAGCGAATCTATTTTCTGAGTGCAATGTTTTGGCTTGGAATGAAATTTTTACAAATCCTGTTGTAAACGAAAAAGTTGATATTTTTAATAAGAACATAACTTATCTTTTCGATAAATACGTTCCCCTTAAGTCTCGTAGGATCAGGATTAACTCAAACCCTTGGATGAACCACGATATAATTAATGCTATTAGTCTACGAAATGAGTTATATAAACGGTGGAAGAGATTTCGATGCTTAGATTTGCACAATGACTTTAAAAGAGCTAGAAATAATGTGGTTAACATGATTAAAATCGCAAAATTAAATTATTATTCACAAACATTTTCTTCTGATAGATCCTCTAAGTTTTTTTGGAAGAAGGTCAAAGACATGGGTGTTTGTAAACAAAGTCCTTGTGCACGTGAAGATATTGATGTTGAGGCGTTAAATTTGAAATTTGCTGCTCCAAGCCAGCTCGCAATCAACAGCACACCAATCTTTAGAAACAATTCTGAATTCAGTTTCACACTTCGTAATGTAGATATGTTCTTAGTTGAAGATGCAATATTTTCAATCAAATCAAAATGTGTTGGTTTAGACAATATTCACCCTGATTTTATTAAAATTCTTCTTCCACACATTATACACTACATAGTACATATTTTCAACTCGATCATCATGACATCTTCTTTTCCTATTCAATGGAAAAGGTCAAAAATTATACCTGTACCTAAAAAGGGAACAAGTGTCGAGTATAGACCCATAGCGATTCTACCTTTCCTTTCAAAGGTTTTTGAATTGATTGTAAGCAATGATATAAAAAAGTACATCGAGGGTCAACATTTACTATCGCCTTTACAGTCAGGCTTTCGACAAGGTCACAGCTGCATAACAGCACTCTTGAAAGTGTCAGATGATATTCGCGATGCTTTCGATGACGATCTAATGACAACTATGACCTTAATTGACTTTTCTAAAGCATTTGACTGTGTGAATCATACCCTGCTTTGCAATAAACTATCTAACCTTTTCAACTTTTCAAATTCTGCCAGCAAACTTTTATACTCGTATCTATCTAATCGGTCTCAGGCTTGTATCATGTACAGTACCTTGCCATATTATTAGGCCCAAGCGAAAAAAATACAATTTTTTGGTTCAGTTTTTGCTCAGTTTTTAAAGTTTTTGTCGAAATAACGTACAAAAGGGGATAAGCTCCAAAAAACGTACCCTATGGAATTCACGCCCGGATAATTACCAGACCGGTCCAATACTTAATTTCTTGTACCGAGGAATAACGTGACATTCTTAACTTTATGACAAGGATCGCAACTTAATTATCGATTTTTAAAGTTATTTCAAAAATTGCGAAGTAAACAATCAAAATTTTATTGATACGAATTTGAACCCAAACTTTAGAACTTGGTACACTTTTACATCTCAGTACTTTTTGTGCCAGCATAATTTCAACATAGGAGAACTTGGCTCTTTTTTTAACAGTAATGTTTTTGTTGTGATTTCACTACTTTTTGCAAGGTATGGCTGTAGAATATAAAATATCTATATTTGATGAAAATTCAGTGAAAATGGGTGGTTGCCACGCCCCCTGCCTGAAATTCTCAAACTTTAAATTTTTTCCTTTGTGTAAACTACCAGCTCCACCATTCTACCAAATTTCAAGATTCTACGACAATCAGAAGTGCTCTATAATATTTGATGAAAATTCAGCGGGAATGCCGGTTGCCACGCCCCACTGTTGTCCAAAATGACTTATCTCGTTGCAAAAATCATAACTTTTGAACGGATTGAGGTAGCGGTACAGTTTTTTTTTTAATTTGAAGGAAATTTCCAGGGCTGTTACACCAATGAATTTCAAGAAAATTGTTTTACAGGGTGTTTAGGAATCATCGGCCGAAAACCGATTTTCTTAAAAAAAAAATATTTAAATTAAAATTGGTATGCCATTTTGTAGAAATCACTAATTCACATCTAAAAAAAGTTCAGATTACACTTTTCCATGATATTACGATTATAGAGAATGCCAAAAAAGTTGGTCCCGGAAGTCCGTCTGTCTGTCTGTCTGTATAAGGATCTACAGCCTAAACGGATGGACCGATTGACTTCAAATTTGGTATGTAGCATTTTTTGGAGACCCTCCAGAGGGGTTTTTGGAATTAATTTTTTTGGGCCAAAAATAACGGTACTTGTCATACACCAATTTCAGTAAAGCTGTAATTGCTCAAAAACGGCTCCAACGATTTTGTTTAAAAAATTCAAATGTAAGTTTGAAAACAAGGTCTATCTTCTAATGAAAAATATTTTTTTGGAAAATCATTATTAACGGTACCTGCCATAGAACGGTTTTTTTTAAATCCGATATTCTCCGAAACGGCTTATTCGATTTCAACGAAACTTTTTTTGAAGAAGCACTTATATAACTCAAATATAGGCCAAAAATAAAATTTCAAAAAAAATAATTTTTGGATTTTTAAAAAAAATTTGAAATTTTTTTTTGAAAAATAAAATTTTCGAAAACGGGACATTGTATTTTTTTGAAATTTTGTTTTTAGATGTGGATTAGTGATTTCTACAAAATGGCATACCAATTTTAATTTAAACATTTTTTTTAAAGAAAATCTGTTCCTTCTGCCTTCATTTTTTTTTCAAAGTACAAAATCTCGGCAGTGCGCAAGCATGCGCAGCTAAATATTTTTATTTTGGATCAACAATTGATTGGTACACATACCCTATTCGGCTTAATGCATGGAACCGAATGGATTTTTTACGGTACCTGCCATAAAACCGTTTTTTTTCAAATCCGATATTCTCCGAAACGGCTTATTCGATTTCAACGAAACTTTTTGTGAAGAAGCACTAATATAACTCAAATGTAAGCCAAAAATAAAATTTAAAAAAAAATAAATTTTGGATTTTTAAAAAAATTTTGAAATTTTTGTTTGAAAAATAAAATTTTCGAAAACGGGACATTGTATTTTTTTGAAATTTTGTTTTTAAATGTGGATTAGTGATTTCTACAAAATGGCATACCAATTTTAATTTAAACTTTTTTTTTAAAGAAAATCTGTTTTTGGCCGATGATTCCGAAACACCCTGTGAAATAATTTTATTGAAATTCATTGGTATAACAGCCCTAGAAATGTCCTTCAAATAAAAAAAAAAATTGTACCGCTAACTCAATCCGTTCAAAAGTTATGATTTTTGCAACGAGATAAGTCATTTTGGACAACCGTGCGTCGGTTAGATTGACACAATATAATATACAGCCCTATTCTGATATGCTATTTGATATCAAAGCGTTGTGTCCGTCTGTCTTAGCAATTCTAAAGAAAAAAAAGTTGCTTAAATTTAATTTTATCCCCCATTTAAAAGCTTCTTATTCTAGACTTTCACGTGAATCCAATAGCAGAATAGGGCCGATAATATTTTATACAATGCGTTTTTTTTTTTATTTATTTATTTATTTATTGCAGTTCAAAAATATTTACAGTTACATGGTGTGTTTATTTAAGAGATATAGAAAATTAAATTCTTTACAACTTCAATATAATCTAAGTACTAATATGAAAAATGATTTAAATGAAAAGGAAAAAAATGACAAGGGAAAATCTACAAGAAAAAACCCTTATATGATACTTAAAAACTAAAATTGCACATAAACCCAAACGTGGTATGAATAAAATATCTAATTTATAAGATTAAGAATTAGCTCATTATCAGAATAAGAACATCTTCTAAAAAAGTTGTCTTGCAAATTATAGAGTACAAGCTTAAGTTGATTAACATTAGCCTTATCATGAAGCCTGGCTGTAGAATAATGCCTTTGCAAGTTTAGCATTAATTTTAATATTTTGTTTTGCACTCTTTGAAGCTATTTTAAATGGGTTTAAGCGCAGTCAAACCACACTGGAGTACCATAAGTACCTAAGTATAGGCTGGAAAATAGTTTTGAATATCAAAATTTTATTATGCATACCAAGACCTGATTTGCGATTTATGAACGGGTATAAAATTCTAATTACAAGTCAGTTTCTTATCAAGTGTTACCCCTAAGTACACTTAGGAGCAAAAAAACGGAATCAAATAAATTATATTATATTAAAAACAAAAATTGCCATGGATAAAATATTTTTATTCAAAGTCTCATGGTCTCATTTTAAAGCTTGTATTTTTTACTTTGAATTGTTGGTAAAAACATAAAAATGCATACCATACTGTTACCGCTATCTGTCAATAAATTGCACTTCATTTTTGTCTTAATGTTAAATTTTCCAGATACTCTCTGTTTCAATTTCAGTCTTTTTTTTCCAACGATAGTATTAGCGTTGTCTGTCAATGAATTGCACTTAATTTTTTTTAAATGTTAAATTTTCCAGATAATTTGTGTTTTAATTTCAGTTTTTTTTTTCGTACATACTTCATTTATGTTGGATGGATGGAACCAACTAACGGATTTTTGAGTTCTTAGCATTGACTTAAAGCTTTTGTTTCAAGCTTTTCAATGGTACCATTAACATTCATGTATGTCGATTACTTCACGACCAATTATCGTTTTTACAGAACGCACAATTTGATTCCATTTTTTTGCTCCTAAGTATATTTGCAGTTTTCGGACCAAGCAATATCAACAGAGTTTAGCTGTAATGTATTTTGTGGCAAAAAATCTAATTTTCTTCGTCGAGAAAACCATAAAGCTTGTGATTTTTGGATATTAACCTTGATTTTCCACTTATGAAAAAAGTTTTGAAGAGTATTCAGTGAGCATTGTAAACTATTGAGAGCACAATGAGGCAATAGACTAGACGAAAAAAGGGCTGTGTCGTCAGCAAACATAGCAAATTTAGTGTTTACATCCAAAGGTGGCAGGTCGGACATAAAAACAATGAAAAGAATGGGTCCCAGCACAGAACCCTGTGGAACTCCACTTTCTATATTATATAGAGAAGATTTTACATTTCCTGCGTAAACAGCAAATTTTCTGTTTTGTAAAAAACTTTTTATTAATTTAATAAGATATGTCGGAAAATCAAACATCATAAGTTTGTAAATCAACCCGTCGGCGTCGGTCGTGCCACACAGTGTCGAAGGCTTTTTCGATGTCCAAAAGCACAAGACCAGTCGATAATTTTAAATTAAGGCTACTTTTGACGTGATTTTGAATTCTTAAAATTTGATGACTTGTGGAGTGACCAGCTCTAAAGCCAAACTGCTCATTAGGGTATACGTTTGCATCCTCAATATGGTTTAGTAATCGTCGATTAATAAGCTTTTCAAACAGTTTACTAACGGCACTTAATAAACTAATAGGTCTATAACTTTTAGGATTATCTTTTGCTTTACCAGGTTTACAGATAGCTATAACTTTTGCTTTCTTCCAATCATTAGGAAAGTACGAAAGAATCATGCAACAGTTGAAAACCATTGTAAGATACTTGGTGGGCGTTGACGGTAAGGCTTTAAGCAGCCTATTGCTCATACCATCAAGGCCAGGTGATTTTTTGGGTTTTAATTGTTTAATCAACTTCTTCACAGTACTATTTTTAAAAAAGTTGTTGCTATTGACGTTACTCGTTAAGGAATTGAGCTCAATGAGCTTATCTTGCACAATATTTTCAGTAACAATGTCACTGAGATGAGATGAGACTAAATGATTTTGGTAAAAACAGTCAGCCAATGCGGTTACCTTTTCAGATTGAGTAACAAGAACACTGTCATTGACTCGAAGTGGCGGAATAATTGAACTTTTTTTTGATAATTTTTGTTACTTTTCAAAAAGGTTTGGATCCCTTATCAAAACTGGATAATAGGTTATTCCATTTTTTATTTTTAAAAATGTATCTCGTTTTTTATTTTTGTGTTCAGAATTTTAACATTATTCTTATAAATATCGAATCTAAAACGAATCTATTTTCTTCTTTCCGAATTGCGCATGCGAATTAAGCGTAAGATATATTCGGGTAATATAATTCGATTTGTATTAAAGGATTGGGTCTTAGGAATAGATAATTCAGCCGCTCTGTTTACAACCTCCATAAAAGAATCTAAGAGAACATCAATCTGTTCAGGTGAAGTAATACGATTGATAGATAAACTCCTTTGATTTAAATTTTGAGAAATATAAGAACTGTATCTATTCCAATTCGCTGCGGAAAAATTGTAGCTGACAGGGATCACATTATTTTGACTTACAGAATTCTGAAGGCAAGTGCATACTGGTAAGTGATTCGAACGTAAAGCATTGACGGTTACTGGTTGTGAAAAACGAAAAGCATTGTTTGAAACAAAAAAGTCAAGCGTTGAAGGATTTTGGGATGCACAACTTGGATAGTATGTCGGTTCGAGAGTATGTAACAAAGTAAGCGATCTGTTAAATGCAATAATATCATTAAGGATATTACCCCAACAGTTCGCTCTTAGACAACCCCACGATTGATGTCTACAATTTAAGTCACCACCGATTAAAAAATTATCATTTCTTCTAAACAATTTTAAAATATCTCGTTTAAACAAAGTTTTCTTCTCGTTGGTAACATTTCCACCAGGGAAATACACAGAAAAGATACTAAGTCTATTTGAATCCTGTAAAACTATTTCAATACCAATAGCTTCAATAATTTCAAACTTAACTGTGGGAATGGCAAAGTGTTTAATAGATTTATTTATTAAAATAGCTACCCCTCCCCCCTTCGAAATTTGCCTATCAAGTCTATAGCATGCATAATTATTAATCGCAAAATTGTTTTCATTATCTAGCCAGGTTTCAGTTAATAAAGCAATGTCAATTTGATTAACTATCAAGAAATTGAATAATTCATGTTTTTTTATTTTGAACGCTTGTTGCATTCCAAGTGATTATTTTTGGGTTTGTGTCAATCATATTGAATAAAGATATTTCACTGCTAGAGTGGTAATAACATTGAATTGTTCGGATTTTGAACGACAAGTACTTAATTTTGATAAAACATCATTAAAAAGAGAAGAGATTTCATCGGTGGAAAAGAGTACGTTACTGCTACAGTTTTTCTCAGATCCAAGTGTATTTGCATTTGCACTAGTAGATGGTGTAACAATTATTTGGTCATCTGAGCGAGCTTTGACAATATGATTTTGGTTTAATGCATATTGGTGAGAATTAATATGAGGAGCAACATAGCCTCTCTTTTGTTGGAGTTGTGGATAATCTTCCATGGTGAATTTGACGTGGTTAGTTCTTGGTCGATTTATCAAAACCGGTTTTGTTGGGAGATTATGATTGCGATAACGAGACGAAAGTTTTTGTCATATCTCGATATATTGTTGACGACTTACGCATGAAGGATCAGTTGACTTGTGGGCTCCGTTGCAGTTGGCACACTTGACAACTGTGTGTGGTTCAGTGCAGTTGATTGTTTTGTGGTTTCCAGAACACGATGAGCAAAAAGTTTTTACCTGGCAGTGCATAGTTCATGGCCATACATCTGACAATTATGGCATTGTGTGATTTTATTAGGTTGATGTCTCTTAAAATCCCACTTGACAATTGTTTTAAGCGCGCAACTCGTTCATTTTAATTGAACCACGTTCAATATTAACAATATAAATGTAATGTATATAATTTGAATTAGGATTTAAGGGGGGGTTTCCATAGCATTTTAATGGAAGATGGTTGACTAATTGTTGTATAACTTTTGCAGTTTGTAAGATAATTTTATGAAACGTACTTTTTTGAAAAGGTAATAAACGTTCGAATTTTTGCATTTTTAAATTAAATTTTAGAAACATTTCTTGTGCGATTTTTATAAGGGTAGAAAATGATTTTTTTCCTGCAAATTTAGATTGAATCAGAATTTTGGTTGGGGCACCGTTGTTTATAAACTTTTTATTTTTTTTTTTTTGTTTTATAATGATCAAATGTGTTTTCATGCAGTACGTGAAACAGATTTTTGTTTTTTTTTATTAGAAAAAAAGCTTTGTTAATTTGTTGTAATTTCATGTTTTTTTACTCACTCTTCTTAGAATAACTTTACCGTTTATTAGTGTTTTTAGACGAAACAAAAAGAAAACAATAAAGTGAAATTAGGAGAATCCAATAAAATTTCTAAAATTTAATTTGAAGTTAGTTTGAACTTTTTTAGCATTTTAGTCGTGGGCGAAGCGTGATTATTTTTTAAAATGTTTTTGTATTTTTTAATGAGAAGTTAATAAAGTTGTTCATGCAACCCGTTTGCCAAAAAAAATATTTTTTTTATTTACACACTAAAAATTTGATTTTAATAAACCAATATTTGCATTCTGTTTTTGAGGAAGGGGCAGTCAAAGCATCCACAATTTATTTTTATTATTTTTTTTTCATTATATTTCAAATCAGTTTCAAAAAAAAATATATTTTTTTGCTCACAGTATTTTTAATATAAATTGTTGAAAAAGTGTCTATTTTAGCTTTTTTTACTTTGAAAATTCCATTAATCACGCACACATGCAAATTTAGTTCAAAAGAATGCCACTACGTAAGCTGGCGCTGATGAACTCTTTCCTTCTGTTCTTTTCTATTTATTGAAAAAGAAACTTGCTCTTGCGCTCTCATTTTCTCGTTATATATTGTTTTTTTTTTGTGTTAACATAATACTTTTTTTTTTTTTTTGTTTCCTATTTCCTCACTCAGGCAGGCAGAAATCATTCATGAAATTATGAAGATGCTGCAGAGAGTAGTAGTCCAGTCAAGTTATACTTTTGCTGAGAAATAATTCGCAACTGCAATTTGTACTCAAAATATGAAAGTACACTAGTACAGGAACTAAACCCCCCATTTTCCGAACAAATGTCTGGACGACTTTGGCCGCCATTTTGTTTTGAACAGTTTTGCGACTATCGCTTGTAGTTCGGCTAGTTTTGGTCTTAGAGAAAAATGTTATGAGACAAAGTTGTAGCAAATTTTGTTTCCCACAAAAAATGTTAAGTAAGTTTTTATTCTAAAACCTACCATTTAGGAGTTATAATGAATTTCGTAAAATGCTATGCTCACTTATTTTTTATATTCACCATAACTTTTTTTTTCAAACTTTTATTAAAAAATTGTTGTTATAAAAGTTAAAGAGCTACGAATTATCTATGTTTGTCTCATACTAAGTTTTTTTGTCTGAGTTGCCGTTTCCTCACTAAAACAAAAATTCAATAAAAAAAAAATTTGCAAAAACAGGGTGATTCGAGTAAGTTGAGTTGAGACAAGAAAAAAATCGTACTGGAGGGGGGGTCTATTCCCCCCCATTTAGCCAGAAGGGGAAATTTTCTAAAAATAATGGCTTAATTTGGAAACAAAATTATTAAAAATCAACGGTAACACCTACAATAACGTGTTATAAGTTTTTGTGAAGATAAAAACTTTGTCTTGTATTTCGTTTTTGAATGAAGCTGTTTTATGAAATAGTTTTTGAAAAATTAATTTTCAAAATCAAAATTTTGAAAAGAAAATAAAAAAAAAAAATCGAACTTTTTTTCAAAATTGTGTGTGATAAAGTTCTAAATTAGTTTTCGAATTTCAATTCTCTTATTTGTTTTCAATTAAATACAGAAAACTCGCTGCAAAAATGTCTTGTAGTTTTCGAGAAAGTAAAAAATAAACATAACCAACTTTGTTGCGGCGACATAAATATGATAAATATTAGGGATTTATACGTGCCCCCATGGAGTTTGGGAGACAAAGGGTAATTACTTTTGATTTTTTTCTTGGATCTGAGGAGTTACTAACTTTAATTAGTGTGTAGGTTTTTTAAAATACCCTTTTTTAAATCGTATGCTTTTTGTTTACATATTTGAGAGTATTTTTTAATAATAATAATAGAGTGCGTCGATAATAGAGTGCGTCAATATGAAAAACCATAGAAACCTAAGATAGTAGAAAACCGCTTGAATTGTTATTTTTTATTTCCCCAATTTGAAATATAACGTTGAAATCAAAGCAACACAGGAAAATGAAAAAGGATCTCAACCAACAATCCTAACGGGACGCTTTTTTTTAAACCAGCAGCTACAGCTGCGGTTAAGAAAACTTAAGGCACAGATAATATAATCATACAGATATCTTGTCTGCTCAGAAAAATATGAATCATTTTTTTTTCTTTACCAGACGATCCTTACCAGACAAGGAGCTTTCAAAAATAAAGCTGAAAAAAGCTCGTTATTGTAGGTGTTACCGTTGATTTTTAATAATTTTGTTTCCAAATTAAGCCATTATTTTTAGAAAATTTCCCCTTCTGGCTAAATGGGGGGGAATAGACCCCCCCTCCAGTACGATTTGTTTCTTGTCTCAACTCAACTTACTCGAATCACCCTGTTTTTGCAAATTTTTTTTTATTGAATTTTTGTTTTAGTGAGGAAACGGCAACTCGGACAAAAAAACTGAGTATGAGACAAACATAGATAATTAGTAGCTCTTTAACTTTTATAACAACAATTTTTTAATAAAAGTTTGAAAAAAAAAGTTATGGTGAATATAAAAAATAAGTGAGCATAGCATTTTACGAAATACATTATAACTCCTAAATGGTAGGTTTTAGAATAAAAACTTACTTAACATTTTTTGTGGAAAATAAAATTTGCTACAACTTTGTCTCATAACATTTTTCTCTAAGACCAAAACTAGCCGAACTACAAGCGATAGTCGCAAAACTGTTCAAAACAAAATGGCGGCCAAAGTCGTCCAGACATTTGTTCGGAAAATGGGGGGTTTAGTTCCTGTACTAGTGTACTTTCATATTTTGAGTACGAATTGCAGTTGCGAATTATTTCTCAGACCTCCATACAACCAAATCTAAAATGACTGGACTATAGGTAGATACTTAGATAGTAGATATTTTTTGCAAGATCATTAGGCGTGTTTTTTTGGCATCGCTATCTGCAGCCAAATTGTATTTCCCAAAAAAACGTATCCGCAGTTGCCCATCCGCAGCTGTCTAGCTGTCAGATAATAAAACAAAAACAACAAAACCGAATTTTATTCAAGATTATTTTTGAGTAGTTTTTACGCATAATTTATTGATTTTTAAACGTTAGAAATGAAACAGACCAAATTAAATTACTAAAAATGGATTTTCCTTATTTTCCATTTGTACATCCATCTGCATTTGTTCAAAGTTTGATTTTTTATTTGGGTTTTGCTTTCGGATAAGTTTTTGACATATTGGGATATGTTCGTAGATTTGGGTACAGTCGTCGTTCATGAATTTGGAGTTTTTATAGGTGGCCCGTTTATATGCAGGGTCGAAAGATCGAAATTGAAATTCGTATGTGAAATGTGGAAGACTTTTTTTAATTTTGACAATAAGGGTCAAAATTTGTATAAATAACTTTTACTTAACTTTAAGGTATAACTACAACGGCCACTTTTTGCAAAAAGTCAAAAAGTGAAAATTTTCAAACTCATTTTGTGATAGTTTTTCTGTCCACAAAATTAAAAATAATGATGCAGAAAGCTTATTTTTTGTTTTAAAAAACAATTTTTGTAGTTTTTTCCTAAAACAAATAGCGCTAGAAATAAATAAAAAATTTTTACTTTTGTAAATTTCCCACTTTTTCACTTTTTAGGTCATTGTAGTTATGGCTAAAGTCTCAAATAGATCATGAAATCTGAGACTTTTCCCCTTTTTCCTCACTTTACATCCACTTCTAGCTGTCAGATTCATAAATTTGAAAAAAGTGGACATATCCAAACTCATTTTTTGAAAGTTTCTGCATACCAAAATTAAAAGCAATGATGCAGACAACTTATTTCTTGATGTCAAAAACAATTTTTTTAGTTTTTTTTTTAATATGGCGCTAGAAAGAAAAAAAAAATACTTTTGCAAATAAAAACGACATTACAGAAAAATATTAAACACCGTATAATAATTATGTGCGACTTGTTCCTTGATTTTATTTCACTAAAAAGCATTTAAAGTTTAGAGTAGGTTAAGTTTTCATCAATGGTAAATATGTATATAAATGAAATGTAGAAATAATTTTATGTGTGCGTTCCAATACTAATTCAAAATAAACTTAAATAAAAGAACGCACTTTAAGTACGTTGCAGATTGCACTCTGCGAACATAGCTTCGAGACTCTTGATTTATCCGATTATCCGAAATTTTCTCCGATCGAGTATCGATACTCGAAAAAATGTCAATTTCTTATCCGCAGCTAGATTTAAGTTTAAGTTTTATCCGCAGCTGGGTGTTGTATTTGTAATACATGGAAGCTCCCACTGCAGATAGGGATAGCGGTGCCAAAAAAACACGCCTATTATCTTTAGTTTTCAAAAAGGGTTGTTTTGTTCTTGTTGACTCTTGGGTTTTTCCTAACAATTCATTTCGTGTTTATAATATCGCACCCGCGCTTGCGAGTTGACACTTTTGGGTTTTTTTTGTGTCAGCGAAATTCTTTGCATTGTGTAATATTCACATCGCTCGTGCGGGGATATAGGTAAAGGATTAGATATGTGGTATGCATTTGTTTGTGTGTAAAAATGTGTATTGACATTTGAAATGTGCTTGTGCACAATGATTGATTTCTATATTTAGGTTGATTTCTTTTTCTGGGTTGTATATTGTATTGTTTATTATACTACACTCGCGCGTGCGTGCGGGGTTATATAATATAAATATGTCGTTTTGTTTTTCATTGTCTTTGTTTATATGTTGCGGTATAATATAGGTATAATATACCCCGTTTGTATGACCGATTTAAAGATCGAATTGAAACTGAATCGAAATTTCGATCCAGGTATATGGAAGTACCAGATCGAGGAATCGAATTGAAATAGAATCGAAAACACAATTTTTCTTTTAAATATATTTGCAGTAAAATAGAAAAATCTAACCAAAAACAAAGTGCAAGTAAAACTAGATATCATTAGACATTAGTGTGGGTCAAAAAAATCGAAATTCTTTTTTTTGAATTGGTACTCCGAAAAATCGATTGCTAGACCCCTCTAGAATATACACACCAAATATGAGCTCTTTATATTAATGGGAAGGTCCTCCGCTTTGCAATTTTCCATTTTTACATCAAGCTTCTACTAAAAAAAAATAATTTTTTTATTAATTGACTTTTTAGCAAATTTCTTTTCATATTCTTGTAGGAAATTGAACGCTCTACAAAAAAGGCCTTATACACTTTTTTCGTTTATCTAACCGTTGAATAGATATTTGAGGTCCAAAAATCGAGAAAATCTTTAAAAATTCGTTTTTTGTTCTTAATTTTGTAACAAATTGAAAAATTATAATGATCAAACGCGCAAGACATATTCTTGTTGGAAATTGATTGCTCCACAAAAAAGGTCTTATTAACTTTTTTCATTAATCTAACCATTCTAAAGATATTCGAGGTCAAAGTTAAAAAAAAAAAATATAAAAACATTTTATATTTTTAAAAAGTTTCTAATTCACTGAAACTTCATTATTTTCAAATTAGCAAGATATATTCTTGTAGGGGCTTAAACGTTCTACAAAAAATTTCTCGGAATGAAATTGATTGCTTTAACCGTTTAGAAGATATTCGTATCCAAACCAATGCTCACTGATTTCAATAGTTTTCTTATGACCCGTATGCATTGCGATTTGGATACGAATTAGCAAAAAAAAAGTTTTTAAAATTACACCTACTGAGGAAACAGAAGCAAAAAAGTAGCTAATGCCTATCTGAATTTATAAATAAAATATCAGTTTGAAAAAATAGATCATTGTTTTTCAAAGTATTGAGCTTGAAAATTATTTTTGAAAACTTCCCTAAACTTTGATTACATAATTGAAAAATTAATTTCAAGGTTTAAAAAAAAGTAACTTATAAGTTATTAATGCTGCCTTATTTTTGTTTCCCAATAATGTAGGTATAAGTAAATAAAAAACAAAATCGATTCAGTTTCGAACTGAGTTCATTACATTGGTGACTTTAAAAAAAATCTTTATTAAAAAGGTTTTGAAAGTAAATTGGATTGATATCGAGTCCATCCTCAAACAACATACACATAAGAACCTAAACATTCTATATATTGTAAGTAAATACATTTCCATGTCAGCCGGCACGCGCGTGTGCGAGACAAAAAATTTCTCAACGAAGAACAACTCAAAAGCAAAGATTATAGAATACAAAGATGTCGCATCCCATACAAATTATCGGAACCCCAAATTTTTCGGGTGGTACGTGATATGGCGTACCACAACATGTTGCTAGTAGGAAAATGTTGCGAGAGCGAGGGAATTCCTTAAAAAATTGGAATCTCTTAAAAAAATTACTTTGACGTTTGACCTTCTTCGGTTTATTTCTTTTTTTGTTCTTATGTGTTGTTTTATGAAACGAATGCTCCTTGTGGCAGAGGTGACGGTATTTTTTGTCTTTTTTCTGTTCTTCTGCTGAAGTTTTCCCTATTCTAAGGATTTTATTTATTTTGTAGTTTTTTCCCTTGTTTTGATTTTTTTTGTAAACTTTGCGTTGAAGATTTTTTGATTTTTATTTACAATTTTGTTTTCTCTTTTTGTATGATCGCATCGCTTTCAGGTGTACACACATAATACGTAGGTATTTTTTTTCGTTTGCTACGGCAATCTTCCTTGGAATTGCAAGTTGAATTTTTTTGTTGAAGTAGTTAGGTATACATATTTTCTTGGTTTGTTGTGAGCTTTGGTATTTTTACTTTGGAAGGGATTGAAGGAGTTATTTAGTGCGGATCGTAAGGGTAGGAAAGGTTTTAAAAAGTATTTAGTGCGGATGGTATGGGTAGGAAAGGTATTAAAAAGTTTTTAAGTGCGGGTGGTAAGGGTAGGAAAGGTATCAAAAATTATTTAATGTACGTAGGTACATTAGCAGCACATGGGTGGTTGGAAAATTTAGGATAAATGGTATATGTATAAAAGGGGAAAAATAAACTGCCCACAAACAAATTTGGGGAAAGAGGGTGGGTGGGCCAAAAAGTGCTGTGGGTTTCAAAAATCGTGTTTTTTACGATTTCTGTCAAAAGTAGACCTCCTATCGAAAAAAGTTAAATGCAAAAGTTGTAGGTAGATTGTAAAAGTGTCTACAACTTTTACTCCAACCCTTTTTGTATATAGCCTCAAAAATATTGAAAAAAATTCTATACCTACCTTATAATGCATATTTGGAATGCAGTCATTTAGATAAAAACCTTTTATTTAAGATTGTGTGGAAAAATTAAACTTTTGTTTTAGAAAATATTGAGAAAAGTTGAAAAAAAAAACATTTTTAAGATCGATTTTTCCGTAAATGACAGTAATATTGGCGTAAAATAAAATTCCATAGAAACCAAACTATATTCTTCTAATGGCCTTTGACACTATCTTAATTTGAATCTAGCATTAAAATAGCTCTACGTGCAAAGTTTTTGAGATATTGAATTTTGAACGCCCAAAACACTATTTTTGTGATGTTTTGTAATGGTAATATCTCTAATATGAAACGAATGCTCCTTGTGGCAGAGGTGACGGTATTTTTTGTCTTTTTTCTGTTCTTCTGCTGAAGTTTTCCCTATTCTAAGGATTTTATTTATTTTGTAGTTTTTTCCCTTGTTTTGATTTTTTTTGTAAACTTTGCGTTGAAGATTTTTTGATTTTTATTTACAATTTTGTTTTCTCTTTTTGTATGATCGCATCGCTTTCAGGTGTACACACATAATACGTAGGTATTTTTTTTCGTTTGCTACGGCAATCTTCCTTGGAATTGCAAGTTGAATTTTTTTGTTGAAGTAGTTAGGTATACATATTTTCTTGGTTTGTTGTGAGCTTTGGTATTTTTACTTTGGAAGGGATTGAAGGAGTTATTTAGTGCGGATCGTAAGGGTAGGAAAGGTTTTAAAAAGTATTTAGTGCGGATGGTATGGGTAGGAAAGGTATTAAAAAGTTTTTAAGTGCGGGTGGTAAGGGTAGGAAAGGTATCAAAAATTATTTAATGTACGTAGGTACATTAGCAGCACATGGGTGGTTGGAAAATTTAGGATAAATGGTATATGTATAAAAGGGGAAAAATAAACTGCCCACAAACAAATTTGGGGAAAGAGGGTGGGTGGGCCAAAAAGTGCTGTGGGTTTCAAAAATCGTGTTTTTTACGATTTCTGTCAAAAGTAGACCTCCTATCGAAAAAAGTTAAATGCAAAAGTTGTAGGTAGATTGTAAAAGTGTCTACAACTTTTACTCCAACCCTTTTTGTATATAGCCTCAAAAATATTGAAAAAAATTCTATACCTACCTTATAATGCATATTTGGAATGCAGTCATTTAGATAAAAACCTTTTATTTAAGATTGTGTGGAAAAATTAAACTTTTGTTTTAGAAAATATTGAGAAAAGTTGAAAAAAAAAACATTTTTAAGATCGATTTTTCCGTAAATGACAGTAATATTGGCGTAAAATAAAATTCCATAGAAACCAAACTATATTCTTCTAATGGCCTTTGACACTATCTTAATTTGAATCTAGCATTAAAATAGCTCTACGTGCAAAGTTTTTGAGATATTGAATTTTGAACGCCCAAAACACTATTTTTGTGATGTTTTGTAATGGTAATATCTCTAAAACATGATGTTATAGAGTTTTTGTGACTTCGGATTCGAGCCCAGCGCACAAAAAAACATTAGAAAAATATACATTGATTTCTATAACAAAAACTTTTTGACTAGTGAAATCGAACAAGGCAGAAAAATTCGATTGCCTTGTTCAATTCACTAGTCAAAAGACCAAAAACACTAGATTTTGGAAGTATTAAATTTTAGCTGTATTAAATTTTTATGACCATTGTGTCGAAAAATAAAGTACCTTCTTTTCTCCTTTACATGTTCAATCTGTTTAAATGCTCAAAGTATAAAAATATACTATTCAGTAAAAACGTCAAAAATGTCGTTTTTATCTCTTCTTTGAATAGTTTTTCTTAAGTATTTTACAATGTTTTAATTGTAAAAGTATTTAAAAGGATGCATATCGATAGAAATTTAACTATCTACAAAAAACTACTCAATCAAAATTTTCAAATTCGATTTGCTTTTCAAGTTTTAGACAAGAACAAAAAAAGTAACAAAAACAGTCAAAAATATTGATCGTTACGAAAATGGTCATGTCCTTATAACTTATCCATAGATTTTGAAGAAAATTATCTTGTTACAATAATACAAAATTTAAAACCATCAGAATTTCAAAGATTTTGATTTAACTTTGGTGTTACTTTGATTTTTAATCTTTTTTTACCAAATTAGGTCAATTGATTTTTAATTTTTAATTGAAATTATTGCCGCACTACTAAAAATTTCAAGTGGAACCGAAGAAAATGGCGTCAGGCGTCACTTTTTCGTGGTAGCTACCCTGGTTCATCGATTTATAAGACGTTATCACGTCAAAATATTAATTATTAATATTATTACTAAATATTTACATATTGTTTTTTTCTGTATTAATAAATATCGTTTAAGGTTTAAACTCTACATAAACCAATCAGAAATCAAAAATTTTCAAAATAAGGAAAACTATCCAAAAATAGTAATAATTTTAAATTAAAAATAAAGTAGAAAATTGAATAAAGTTTTTAAATGTATGTTTGAATTTTCTGTAAAGTGATGCTGAGGTATTGATAGTAAAAGTCAAGAGTTGGCTTTTGGTTTGATGACTGATTTTGCAGTCTAAAATAAGCTAAATAAATAGCCTTTATAAAATTAATCATCATTTTATCAGAAAACAAATCCCCCATTTATAAGAGATAAATAAAATAAAAAAAAATTAAAATTTTGGTTTTTGAACAGTTAATGCTATATTAAGCTACTGGCTGAAAACCTTAAGTTTAAAGAGTCTTTAAAGTTAAAGAAGCACTCCGGACATGATATTTTAATCTCAAATAAAATTTTGTGATAGACTGGGGATGAAAGCAAAATTGTTTACCCATTCCAAAAGTGTTTTTATTTTTTATCTTTTAAACTATCTCTACAAAAATTAAAAACGAAACGGTGTTTTGTACCTAGGCAAAAGTTCTACAGAATATATTTTTTATAAATTTTGCTACACATATCAAAAGAAAATAGAACGTTTTTTTCTTCTCCTGCTAAATTTAAAATCATGGACTTAGGTATCATGTTTTGAAAATAAATGGTTCAATTATAACTTTCGTTGCAATATAATGATAAAATATGTCTTAAAATGTCTTCAAAGTTTGGTTAAGATAGCTTAGAAGCTTTCTGAAACATAACAATTTAAAAAAAAGTGTCTGACTGTTCGCACCTTTCCGCTACTTTTTTATCATAAATTTAAACCATAAAATTCAATGCAAGACACATTTTTAAAAATAAAAGTAAAATATTAAATTTATTAAAATAAACAGTAAATCTATTTTAATTTTAAATATTTAATAAATATGATGATATGTATTCGACAAAAAATTTTTTTCAGGATATTTTTGACCTTCCTTTTGTCCGCGAAAAAACACCCTTCCACCCAAATTTTTTTTAAAGACTCTTTTTTGTCCTTGGCCCTTATCCCAAAAGCAAACTTTTTGCCAAGTTTCATGAGTATAAAATTTTTTTTTAAAGCCTATTTTACCTGTAATAGTAATAAATCATTTTATAAATAAAAATTTTCCCACTTTCTTAGAAAAAAATAAAAACAAAAAAAATTGGAAAATGTTGGTTTTTACACAGATTCAGCTATTTTACCTTTATAAATAAAACATTTGGTAGGTACTAAAATCCCTAAACAAGAAGAATATAGCTTTCACATGTTTTTGTTTAGTCATAATACGATAATTTTTTACTGAAATAGGTACAACCTATCGAAAATCACTAAAAAATCACAGTTTTTTTTTGTTGTTCCTTTAATTTTTTTGCATGCATCTGTGCAATAGAACTAAAATAGCTCAAAAAATAAAAACAAAACCTACCCTTGGCAAAAAAATTTCCACAAAATCTTCAACGCGAAAAATATACAAATTTCTAAAAAAGGAAAAAAAACTGGAATGAAGAAAATCCTTACAAAAGAAAAGATTTTGCCAGACGCAATCAAAAAAGAACAAAAATTTATATAATTATCCTCCACCACAAAAAAAACAACAATTTCAAGGACGATTGCCGTAGCAAACGAAAAAAAAGATACATACACAGACACACCTGAAACCAATGCACCTGTGCGTTGTCATCCTATAAAAAAGAGAACAAAAAAATAAAAAGCAGAAACCCCCCCCCCGGCTAAAAAATATTCTACAAAATATTAAATTCTTAGTCTTCACATTAAGGCTGAGTGGACCACGTAAAAATCGGGCTATCGTTTACAAATCGGTGAATAACTTTTACATTTTTAAAGATAATTGAATGAAATAAATTTTATTATTTAGATAATAAACAAGGCCAAATATCTTCATCCCCACAATTTCCAAATTTGTGCACTTGTAATTAAGAGAGAACAAAACATGATAAAATTTTCGTTCTTTTAGAACGACCTGAAAGACATTGGTTTGTTTCTTAGTTAGACTAAAATTTTTATTTTTTTTATTTCTATTTTGGATTGAGGTTGAATCAAACTACGGAGTAAAACTATTTTGAAAAACTAAAAATGTATTTTTCATAGAAAAAAATTAATCGAAACTGAAGCTATTTTTCCTTATGTTACAATGTTTGAACATGTATAACTTCTGCAATTATTGATAAAATTCATCGTAATAAAAAGAAATAAGTACCTCAACTCAAATACTAACACATTGATTAGTTTAAGAAATTTATATTAAGTTTTAAGGTCTTAAACCACAAAAAAATACTCATTTTTTCTTAACTTAAAAAAAAAGTGGTTTAATTTCTTTGTTTTTCAAAGTATGATTTTGATTTTTATTTTATTTAAAAGCTTAGTTTATTGACTATGGAGTAAAACTATATTTTGTTGGAAAATATTATTTTGTAACCCTCCAATCGCTTTTTAAGTAGTCCCAAAAACAATAAACTGTACTATGAAACTAGAATTTTTAGATTTTTTGTTATATTTTTTTTATTTTTTTTCATTATTTCTATCAATATCAAGTTAGAAAATAAGAATTGCTTTAATAGTTTTCTTACAATTAATTTTTGAAAAAGAGTCTACTTTCCATTTTTTTCCTCAGAAATTCATGGAATGCGTATGTATAGGAATTTGTAGTTCAAACAAACTCCGCTGGCGCTAGTTGTATCTCTCTCTTTATTATCTTCTATTTTGTTTCTACATGATCTCTCGCACTCGCTCTGTCGAGTGGTTGTTTGGTGGTATAA
Source organism: Episyrphus balteatus (assembly GCF_945859705.1). Classification (NCBI taxonomy): domain Eukaryota; kingdom Metazoa; phylum Arthropoda; class Insecta; order Diptera; family Syrphidae; genus Episyrphus; species Episyrphus balteatus. The sequence goes on along the minus strand of NC_079134.1, from coordinate 76,261,843 downwards.
TAAGATGAACTTAGGTATCTGCATTCTACATATTGTTAGGTTTTTCCATAAAAAAGGATTGGCGCCAGGCTAAGTGCATGCAAAGTATTGTTGTATTTTTTTCGCGAAAATGAGAGGATACAGGAAATGGATCTCTCGCACGTTTGCAATGTATGGTATCTGGTGTTGCGTGGTAGGTATATGGAATAGGATAAACGAGTTTTTTTTGTATTCTTGTTTTTTTTTTTTTAAACTGGTTTATTTATCTCTTTCATAAATTTATGATGTTGCATGTTAGGTATTCTTCTGAGCAACTGTATGGATATATTTTTTTCTATGAAAACTAAATTTGGAAAGACAGGCAGTCTGTAATGTTATTCGCATTATAATACAAAAATCTAAATTTTCGAATTTGACTTTATGGATAAAATTGTCTTTTTCTGTGAAATCGCGCACAACTATTCTGCTTCTCAATTACCTCATTTGTATAATTTTTCAAAACAAACTTATGAGAAATATGACCAGTCAAAAACTTCGCTTAGTAGGCGAAGATGTCATCTGTGAAGTCAAATGCCCATCATCAGTCAAAAACTTGACTTTAAGCGATGCAGTTGAAAAGAAAAAAACTAAAATATCTTCAGAAAAGCGGAGATACTTTTGTACTGAATACTATAACAAAGAAAAAAAAAGTCGATCAGATTCCTGCGCCTACGAATACTTGCAAAAGTTATATAGAATACCAAGTGATGTAGGTACATAGATGCGCAGAAAGATAGAAAAATTCAACACTGAATATCATACCATTTTTTTCTTCATAAATATACCTACCATGACTCTTGCACATAGAGTAAAAGCAACGGAAAACGAAAACACAAGTGAATTCGGTTGCGCAAAGCAAAACCGCAATATACACTTGCAAGGCTTGCAACCCTTTTTTTGCTATTTCCTTGATGCTGATTTGTTTTTTCTACCTAAATAGACTTTAATTTTATGACTTTGGTTCTCTAGAAAGGGAAAGAGAATGCAAATAAAGATACCGAGAGAGAACTGAGTTGAGATGACGTTGAACGTGAGAGATGTATGGCGAAGAAAGGTCACTAATACATACAAACTCATTTACATGAAGTCTGAGTTCGTCATTCGGGGACACCCACTCTTAAAAAAAATAATCTAAAAAAAGGAAAAAACGGAAAAACAAGAGGGAAGATCTGGGTAGACGAACTGGCAAAAAGTAAGAAAAAAAAACTCTACCACAGTGATCGTCATCGGCACCGTTGCCGTAAGAAGCAAAACAAAATAAAAAAATAAAAACAGAAGAAAGAAAACGAAAGAGATTTCATTTTTTTAAGGAATTCCCTCGCTCTCGCAACATTTTGCAGCTAGCAACATGTTGATCACATACGACACTTCAAATTTTTGGTTTCGATAGCTTCTATGGGATGCGATATCTTTGTATTCTATAATCTTTTTCAAAAGTGAGCAAGAACCTGAAAATCAATCCTTCTGCGCATCTACTCATATTTTTATACAAACTACACAAAGGATACTGTCAAGTATATTATATCAATGCACCCATATAACACATCCTCTACCTGCTTCTCCGCTGAACAACTATAATTATTATTATAATGCAAAAAATTTCTCTGATACACAAAAAACTCAAATGCCATCCACAACAGCAACATGGAAACAAGTTTCTTTTTCATTTCAAAAATAAATAGGTATACACTCCAGAAATCTTTCATGAAAATATTGAATTTCAAACCAGTTTTCGTCCACAAACACCATATCCATATAAAGATCTATGTAGTATACCTACATCCATTTGCATGTCACCCCGCACGCGTGAGTGCGATGGCGATCTCACAAAGAGACAATGAATGAAAACCATAACCAACATCCGGAGAGTAAAAAACCAGAGAATTCGATGGCGAGAGAGCGAAACACATTCACTAATACACACAAATGCTTTTACATGAGATTTGACTTTGCTGAAAAAGGGAACCCAGTCTTAAAGCGATTGGTTTAATATCAATGCATTTTATACCAAGCGTTGTTAATTCATTTTTTAATGTTTCCACATTGTAAAGATCTAAGCCTGATAGGACAACTTTAAATGGTCTATTACCTTTCTTTTCGTGGGTATAAAATTCACACGATTTATGATTTAAGTTCATTTGCAATTTTATTGTAAGATTCAAAACTTTTGCACAATATTTTCTGGCCCAATGAAATGTTTTTAAGCAGATAGTCATCAATTTTTAGATTGTCAATTAACGATCTAACCACTTCACTTTTTTGTTTGAGAACAATAATGGGAGGAATAATTTCAATGGGTTTGACAGGTTCACTATCATCAAAGTCTGCACTATCCATGCGCTCTTCACATGTTGATTGTAGTGGCAAATAATAGTTATCATCTTTCCCAGAATAATTCATGTTATTATTTTTATTAACACTTTTAGATGGATTATGATGTTTTTTTTGTCTTTTGTTAGTGATTTTGGAGGATGAAATTATCACCCTCCATTTTACTACAATTTCTTTTCACTGAAATGTTTAGCTAATCACTAGAAAGCGCGTGCTACACAGTCGACAAATGTCAAACGAATGAACAATGCGTTTTGTTTTAATTTTTCAAATTGAATAAAATTTGTTTACAATTAATCTTTTTTTTTTTTAATTTCTTATTTTTAAAACCAAAACTGATAGATCAAAAGCTTTTTGTTTGTATTTTCTTTCTATAACAAACGAACAAATTTATACAAATTTTCCAACTTTTTGACCCATTTAAAATTTGAATAACTTCCTGTGATGTCAACTGGTTTTTTCCAAAAATATTTCATCTTGTTTCTTGGACATGATCCTAGAAACTGTGCCCATGGGCGTAGCTCGAGATTTTATCTAGGGTGGGCCAGATGATATCGTCGACCTGAGTGTGCAATTTTTTTTTTACTAGGTCTATATAAGGCAAGTATTGGTTTCCTGTCGAAAAAAATTTGAGATGTTAACCAAAACCAACATTACGATGGTGGAGAATTCTGAAAAAGTGGATCTAGGAATTCTGTTCGTGCGTCTGTACGTCCATCTGTACCCATTTCAACAAATTTCAAATTTCTTCAAATTTGTTACAGATGATTTTTATAGAATTCTGAAAGCTGTTTTTTTTGTTCTTTTTCTACCTCAATTAGAAAGTGTACATCCCATACAAATTTTTCAAGTTATACCAAATAACTGGAAAACGGCTCTAACGATTTTGATTAAACTTTGCAGACGTAAAACTGCATTCTTAGTTTTTCTCAAAAAAGTCAAATAACAGAAAAAACTTTGCCCTAAATGTGGGCTCTTCCCCAACATAAACAAAACTTTTTGAAATTTCTATAAATGAAGCCCTTAAAATCTGTAAACTATCGTAAAAGAGTTTTGAACTACCAGCAAGTACATGACACAGTCGTGCATTTTATTTACTTTGCTCTTTTAATTGGCAAATAATTCGGCAATCTCTGTTGTTTTTAATAACTTAAAATTTGCCAAAAGTTTATTTTTAATAATATATTCGATCGGTAAATGTGTTGTTTAAAATAATAATGGTGTAACTCTTTTTTTTTTTTTTTTTTTTTGAAAAAATGTGTTTTTTGCTCAAATCGTATTTTGTTAATTTCTTTCAATATAAAAAGGAACCAACTCCAAATACGCAATATATTTTTGATAGTTACTGGTTTTTGTTTTTATATTGTGTAGTGTAATATGGTATTCCGTCTTTTAAAAGCTTGTTATATCGAAATGCAATTGGATGGAGTTACATCACTTTTATTTTGAGCGACACAAATGTTGAATTCAGTCACAATTTATGACAGCGATTGCCGATTGGCTTTAAAAACTGACCTTATTTTAGGTGCTCTTGAAACTTAAGCCAGAAGTGTAGGTACATATAAAAATAAAAATTTGTAAATAAAAGTTGTTGTATGAGGGTGACTATGTGACTCTAAAGCCGTATGTTAAATATTTAGCAGAGGATACATTTTTGACATTTAAATGTCTGGTGAATAAAAAATTATCTTTGGCTTAATTTAGCTGTGTGAATTTCGATACATTTTTATATTTTTTGATGTTAAATGATGTTAACCCTTTCGAACCCAAGCTATGTAAATCAATATTAAAAAATGTTTTTTTCAGTTTCATCGTATCAAAACATCACAACTAAGAAATATGAATAGCAAAAAGTTATTTTCCAAAAACCTGCCTATGACCACCAAAAAAAGTCGCACAACTGAGAAAATAACTTTTTATGGAACAATAATGTATGCTACTTCTTCTAAGCCAAAAAACAAAAACTTTCTGGATTAACATTTATGATATCTTTTTTTTTTGCAAAATTATGACCATATAAAAAAAATGTGAATTTCAGTCCCTTTTTCGGTAAAAAATAAAAGTATAACATTCGACTTTATCTTTCAATTAAGCCATTGAAACCTAAAAAATTATTAAAGATGATTTATTGGCCAATTAAGAGTTAATAATCGAAAAAGTGGAGAAGATTAAAATCTTGTTTTCCTTTGGCTTTTTTGTTCCCAATGTTTGTAGAAATGAAGTGAACATTAGCTTTTCTCGACGTTTCGACAGGGGTTGCTGTCTTCTTCAGGGGAACTTTATTTTATCAAAATAAAAACAAATAATTTATTAACAATTGTGTAACAACTTAAAACAATATTGCAAAATTACGTTACATAAAAATATAACAAAAATTGTAAATAACCTACATTAAAAGCAAAAATTAAAAAAAAAAAGAAAAAAAAAAGGAAAAAATACACTTCAAAATGAAGTTAATGTCGTTTTCTATTGACGAATCTCAGAATGAGATTTGTGAATTTGACAGCTGAAAGGGGGGGGGGGGTGAAGAGGGGAAATAGTGGACAAATCTCAGATTTCATGATCTATTTGCGTCCTGAGATTCAAAAAAATGACAAAAAAATGAATCTGATGACGAATTCCTTTCAATGCAAAAATCGAATTTTCGGCGATCTTGAAGCGAATTTTCTCTGAAAATCATGTTCCATAGAAAAAAAAATCGCCTCAAACGAAGCAGAATTCGAATTTTTTTTAATCCCTCTTTTTTGAGAGATTTACACGGATTTGCACACACACTTGTAACATTTGACATTTCTCAAACGTCAAGCTGAAAGATTGCTTCGTGTTGTTTGTTTATTTGAGAACACCAACTTCAAATAAAGTGTAAATTCTAATCGTTTATCGTATTTTTTTTTGCGGAAAAATATGAAATAAATAAAAAAAAAACAATGTGCGATCAAAATGTATTTTTTCCTGGCATACTTCTTGTGAAAAAGTCCAATTACTGTGACTTTTCTTCCCGTGATTGTCTTCAGGAAATTTTTTATATGTAAAACCACAGCATACGGTCAAAATAATTAACCATCTACTTCATCTTCACTCAGATCTTAATAATATCTCCAATTTCCTATTGATTTTGATTAAATTAAATTTAAATTACCGAAGAAAATAAACAAAATTCTTGAACAAAGGGAACTCTGTTTTATTTTGCAGAAATTGTTTTGATTTCAGCTTGACGTTCGTGTAAAAATTGTTGTCAAATAACACACATATAATCGCAAAAAGAATTCGGTCTGTTTTCATGTTCCTTTTTAACACCAAAAATTCGATTTTTTTGAGGCGATTCAAAAAATTGAAAGGAATTCGACATGAGATTCAAGAATCTGATTCTGGATTTTTATCAAGATTCACGCATACAAACACACGCACTTTCACACACACTCTTCTGTTTGACATTTGTCTGAACATTTGTTGTTGTTTTATTTGTTTTATACGCACAGATTATTGATTATTCCAAAAAAAAAACATTTTGACATTTACTAATGTCGTTTTCTTTCACTCCAATGAGACTACCCTTTTAGTACTTATGTTTGCACTTTTGAAGGTTTTGTACGCACTTGCACACACTTGGAAGTTTGACATTTTGAAATTTTGTTTGAAAATTGAAAAATGCGAAAAGTTTTTCTTTCAAACTCTTTTGTTATTAACAGAAATCAACCATTATGTGTATTTTCTACTGTATTATATTCCGCCAGATGTATTTCTTCCATTTTTTCGTTAATTCTTCACTTTTTCCAAAATGAAATTGAAAACCGAATAAAAAAAATATTCCGCCAGTGTTCTTCATCAATAGAAAATAAAATCCTGTGCCATGTAATAAAAAAATCCCTTTTTTTTTGCGTTGATGGGATATTTTTATTTTACAATTATAAAATCAAACTAAGGGTGTGTGTCAATTAGGCTGAAAAAACCGATCAGAAGCATAATGAAAAATATACCAAAAGTAAAACTAAGTCCGCTTCAACACGAAGACGCAAAGCGCGAGACGCACATAAGAGCAAAGGAGAAATAACGTTCGAAAATAAGGGAAGGAAGTTTTTCTACCGTGAGTTTCTGGTAAAAAATTTTGTGACTCTTTTTGACTTTTCTCTTTGATCTTGTTCTTTTTTTTTTGCTGTTCTGCTTTATTTTATTTCGCCGGTTGCGGAAACTGCTTCGTCGGTTGTGTATTATTTGCGTGTATAATAACGTTTTTAATTTATTCAAAAAGTTTTCGTTGCACATAGACCCCGCACGGGAGTTGTTTTTTTTGTATATTTTGGTGTTTTTTTGGAATTAAAATACATAGTCTGCTTCTACACGAAGGCGTAGACGCACAATATGCACATAAGAGCAAATTAGAAATCGATCTTTCTCTCTCTCTTGTTCTTATGTGCATCTCGTGCGTCTACGTCTTCCTGTAGAAATCGTTATACGAAAACAAGAACAAAATAAAACCAAAGAAAATAACTGTCAAATTTGCGTCTTCAAAAAAATAATAAGATGATTTCTGCGCCTTCCGTCTTCATGTATTATGCTTCATGTTATTAATATTAATTTTTCTTTTCAATTCATAAGATGTTTTCCCTAGGCCTGTTATCACTATTTTTTTCAAGGAAATTATCCATTTTTGCCTTGTCACACACACAATTACATAAAAAAAAATTACTCTCATTATGTTCTTTCACTCCAGGAAAAGGAGTAAAAATTTAGAGTACTACTTAATAGAGTGAAAGAAAACGACATAAGAGACAAGAGAAAAATATATGTACGTATGATATGTTTTGTCAAAATTAAATACTTGTCATAAAAAAATGTCATAATATTTGTTCTATTATCAAACCATTTTTCGTGCATTTCAATATTAAAAGATTTCCACAGTGATGATATGAGTTGGTCTATTTTATGATTGTTAAGTTTTTCTTTTTTGTTGTAAGTGTCTTTATATTTCCTCTTGAAATCAAATGGTTGTTGTCATTAGGAAAAAAATTTGCTCTGCCGATTGATAAAAACAACTTCCCACTCTTTCAACTAATAGCCGATGGCGAAGAAATTATTCGTAATGTCCAAGACGAGAGGGAACAAGAAATGATTAGAGCACAGTATGGTAATATGTTGCACTCCTTCCATCGCCAACGATCAATTTGCCAAATATGTGCTTAACAGGCCGCCTCCACAGGAGATAATTTTTGTCATGTTGACGTGTCTTAACAAGAAATGTCTTGTGGAGGCTCGCCATTTCTTGTTATGATTCAATGTTAGACAACCGTGTCTTCGATTTTGTCGGAACACGATTGTCTAACATCGAATTTGACAGATGTGTTTTTTTTTTCTTTTGGAACTGCAGTTTGTTCCTTATTTTTTGTCCTCTCATGAAGAAGATTGTCTCCGTAGTAGCGGACGACAAAATATATTTGTTTGTTTTGCGAATTTTTGCATGTTTTATGTTGAAATGAATTAGATTTCATGAAATGGTGTATACTTTTTGAATTTATTTAATAATTTGGAATTTATTTAACAGGTATTATAATTATTGATTTTTATAAAAATAAATTGTTTATTTTTTGGAATGCAAATAAAAAACAGACGAAGCAATGGGTACATGTACAAATTGAAACAAATTTAAAAAAAGAAGTATTCATACAAAATTGACCATATAAAATAAATTTTATCCGCAAAAAATCATACATCATCCTCTGGCGAACGAAGCATATGAAATGAATTGTCCGAACAAAATTTGCCCAGCCAAGAAAAAAAAAATTGTTATGTTGTAGATGTTAGACATTGAGTTAGAGAAAAATATCTCCTGTGGAGGCGGGGTGTAATGTACACAAGCAAGCAACTCAATTTCTCAAGCAGCATATATATGTATATATACCCCGCCTCCACAGGAGATATTTTTCTCTAACTCAATGTCTAACATCTACAACATAACAATTTTTTTTTTCTTGGCTGGGCAAATTTTGTTCGGACAATTCATTTCATATGCTTCGTTCGCCAGAGGATGATGTATGATTTTTTGCGGATAAAATTTATTTTATATGGTCAATTTTGTATGAATACTTCTTTTTTTAAATTTTTTTCAATTTGTACATGTACCCATTGCTTCGTCTGTTTTTTATTTGCATTCCAAAAAATAAACAATTTATTTTTATAAAAATCAATTATAATACCTGTTAAATAAATTCAAAATTATTGAATAAATTCAAAAAGTATACACCATTTCATGAAATCTAATTCATTTCAACATAAAACATGCAAAAATTCGCAAAACAAACAAATATATTTTGTCGTCCGCTACTACGGAGACAATCTTCTTCATGAGAGGACAAAAAATAATGAACAAACTGCAGTTCCAAAAGAAAAAAAAAAAACACATCTGTCAAATTCGATGTTATGTCGTTTTCTATTGACTTTTGAGATTTTTGTGTAAAATTCTCAGATTTTCCAGTGCAAATAGAATATGAAATCTAGTTTTGTAATTGTGTGCGAAATCTGTGCGTATAAAAAAAATAAAACAACAACAAATGTTCAGACGAATGTCAAACAGAGGAGTGTGTGTGAAAGTGCGTGTGTTTGTATGCGTGAATCTTGATAAAAATCCAGAATCAGATTCTTGAATCTCAGATTCATTTTTTTGTCATTTTTTTGAATCTCAGGACGCAAATAGATCATGAAATCTGAGATTTGTCCACTATTTCCCCTCTTCACCCCCCCTTTCAGCTGTCAAATTCACAAATCTCATTCTGAGATTCGTCAATAGAAAACGACATTTGACAATCGTGTTCCGACAAAATCGAAGACACGGTTGTCTAACATTGAATCATAACAAGAAATGGCGAGCCTCCACAAGACATTTCTTGTTAAGACACGTCAACATGACAAAAATTATCTCCTGTGGAGGCGGCCTGATAAGAACATCATAATTATACCAGCGGACAAGGGCAACGTCACAGTGGCGATGGAACGAGATCAATATAATATCAAAATGTGTGATCTACTATCCGACCGCAACACCTATAGGCGAGTTAGAACCAATCCAACAACAACTCTACAAACCAAAAATAATGAATTAGTCAAGTGGCTAAACAACAACAATTTCATAGACGATCGGGAAAAAAATAAAATGATACTACGGCTTGCCGAAAATACACAAGCCTAATCTCCCTTTAGGCCCCATCACATCGTCTATGAAAGTGCCATGCTATGAACTTTCCAAATATGTAGGAAGAATTTTACAGTGCGCGACACCAACATCAAGCTACTCTGTAAAAAATTCAATTGAATTGATTGATAAAGCGAAACTTGTGAAATTTCAAAATAATGATGTTTTAGTTTCATACGATGTTGTTTCACTTTTTACCAACATTCCTACACAATTAGCTATAACTACACGGTGTTACAACAATGTGGTTTCAAAATATACGCGGGCGGAGACCTATCAGGTTTTGTAGAGCTAGTCGCACTGAATACGAAACGGTATTTGAAAATCCCCTAACACCCCCAAAATCTGGAGTTACGGGCAAAAAACGGTTTGTTGGACCTTCACCCATTGAAAAAATTCTAGCTTCGTCGTCTTTGCTATAATAAATAAAGATAAAATTGATAACGTTCTAAGAACCCTTAACGGTTTTCATCCTAAGATACAATTCACCATCGAAATGGAGAAAAATTGTGAAATAGCGTTTCTTGATGTAAAAATTCGGAGGAATAACGATTTTCTTATGTTCAATTGGCACCAAAAAGACACGGCATCAGGAAGATTAATCAATTTTCGAAACACATAATCTTAAATACAGCTTCCAATTTAATAAGTAAGATTTTCACGCTAAGTGACACTAGTTTCCACAGAACAAACGACGAAAAAATTATTAAAATGATGAGAGACAACGGGTTTCCTTCTACCCTAATACACAGGCTTCTCTTCAAATATAAAAACAAAATTTCTAAAACAATAAAAGATGATCGTCCGACTGGACGATCCTGGCTTAACGGAGAATTAAAAAAAAACTGGCGTCAACAAAACCCAAAATGTACTCATGGCGTATAAGCCCAACATGACACTCAGCCATCTCTTCACTAAACAAACCGGAAATAGAAAAAGCAACAGATGTGATCTACAAGATTAACTGCAAAGGAAAACCTAATGAACCATGTAATTTGTGCTACATTGGCACAACAAAACAATTTCTCCGCCAACGCATGTCCAACCATAAGTCTGACATCAAATCCAACAACACTGGAAAAACTGCATTAGCCAGCCATGCAATTGAATGTGGCCATACTCTAGACTTCGACGATGTCAAAGTTCTCCAAAGTAAGCGATACACACTGGAAACACTGCACATCATTAACAACAAAAACAACATGAATCCAAAGCTCGACATACAAAACATATCATCCGTATATTAGGTCCGTTCCACACTCAGTTTGCAACTGCCGAATTTAGTAATATTTGGTTATTTTTGGTCAGAGACTGTTCCCAACTTCAAAAATTGTGTAGAAGAGAGCGCTCACGAGAGAGTAAAAAATTTCCCCACCCTGACAAATTTAGCCCAAAGAATTTCTTCCGGCAGAAATATGAGTTCTGTCAAATGAAAAGTTTACGTATGTCAAACAAATAAATAAAGAAGAAAACAAATCAAATTGTAGTGATTTTTAAATTGAATCGTGTTTACGTGTTTTTTGCATAAAAAAGTGTTAATGTTTATCGAATTAGGCATAAAATATGAAATTGTGTTGTATAATGGTGTTTAACTTGTTCCAGACTTTTTGGCAGTTTTTTGTAGTTTTATTTCCTACTGAGACAATTCTCTCCCAACTCTCATTAATTTGACAGACTGCCTAATTTAGTGCACAAAAAGTCTGGAACAGACCTATTGTTCTCTTGTCTCTTAGTAAATGTCAAAATGTTTTTTTTTTTTTGTAATAATCAAAGACTAAACTTCATTTTGAAGTTTATTTTTCTCTTTTTTATTTTTTTTTTTTAATTTTTGCTTTTAATGTAGATTATTTACAATTTTTGTTATATTTTTATGTAACTTAAGTTTGCAATATTGTTTTAAGTTGTTTTTTTGATAAAATAAAGTTCCCCTGAAGAAGACAGCAACCCCTGTCGAAACGTCGAGAAAGGCTAATGTTTACTTACATAATTGTTTCATTGCTACAAGCATTGCGACCAAAAAAGCCAAAGGAAAACAAGATTTTAATCTTCTCCACTTTTTCGACTAAAAAATTATTTGCTGGAATATTTTTAACGAATTTTTAAAAATATGTTACATGAGAATAACGTTGGGTCCGAAAGGGTTAAAAAAAAATGTATAAATATTAACAATTTACAAACTTCCAACACGCGTTGTCATGTGAATTTTATTTTTGTGTTGCCATTAATGGGTAACTAAAAATTTTTTTCATCATCAATAAAATGAAATATATTGAAAATATAAATTTTTCTTAATCCGCACTCATAATGTTGCACTGCTTTCTCAATTTTCAGTTTTTGATTAGTTATTGAAAAAAATACACAAAAAATTCTGCAAAAAATTTATTTAACCGACCCCCAGAGAAGGATAAATTTTTGACAACTGAAATTATCTTTTCACCTCAAAAGTGTGAAAAATGTATTCTCGGCTAAGGCTGTGCAAAAATTTTAAATTGAAAAAGCTAATTATTAAATCCGACCTTTTAGTTTGCTCATATAAACGGGGTATTTATACATATCGCTGGCTAAGAAAAATATATGTACATAAACACAAGGCTAGTTAATAGTTGAATTTGTACTCCGATAAATTGCGAGACATCTCTAGAATATACTCACCAAATATGAGATCTTTGTATTAATGGGAAGGTCCTTCGCTTCCCAATTTTCCATTTTTACATTATTCTTCTACTAAAAAAAATCATGTTTTTATAAATCGACTCTTTAGGTTTCTTAACATATTCTTGTAGGAAATTGAACGCTCTACAAAAAAGGCCTTGGACACCATTTTCGTGTATCTAACCGTTTAAAAGATATTTGACGTCTAAAAATTAAATTTAATTAAAAAATTAAATTTAATTAAAAAATTAATTTTAATTAAAAAATTAATTGAATTATTAAACATACATACAGCCCTATAATTCTCAGCAAGCGATATTATAAAAAAAAATGTTAGTGGGAGCTAATACCAGACTAAAAGCTCCGTAGAACTGTCGATTTTTCTAGGGCGAGCCATTGATTTTCTAGGGTGGGACTGGTCCACCCAGGATCCCCCTTCCTACGCGCATGAGTGTGAGATTATTCATCCAATTTGGTCACCAACTGATAAAGAGATTGTTTTAATGCTGAATGATCATGTAAATTGAGTACCAGTGTTTCATTTACGGAACTCGAAATTTGAAACCAAGCTCCAACAAAGTTCAGTTTGTTTGCGATCAGATAGTTTAAAACTCTAAAGATCAGCATTGAAGAGCTCATTTTTAGTACTTTGAGCACAAAGTCGAAATGGGTTTTAAGAGTATCAATAAACAGCGGAGGTAGCCCTGTTTCAATATGAAGCATGTAGTTTGGAGTCGTTGGCGGCAGTGAGAAAACTTGCGCTGAGTAAAGTATAATCGATTTGGCCACTGCTTGAAAGAGTATTGTATTTGGTTGAGTGATTGATAGCTTTGTTAGCGACGCAATTTTTCCAAGATATGCATAGTGCAGCTTTGCCTTCCTGAAGTTAAGCTTTGAGGTGTTTTTTCATACAAAGATCACTTGTTATAGTCACTCCAAGGTAGAGTTGGGCACATTTAAGTGATCGATCATTTTAGTTCAAATCACGCTACTGAACTAGTTCTGAACTAGTTCATTTTAGTTCAATTTATTTTAATCACTCCGATTTTGTTAGAATTAAAAAAAAACAAAATTAGTTTGTACAAACTGTATACAAATTTATGGAAAATTGACGCATTCTACATAATAAAACAAATAATACAACCTTAGAATAACAGATATGTACATATTTTATTTTCTATAAAAAATCTTAATTTCGTTCACATACTTGTCGAGCTTTCTGGTTCCTGACGAAAGTCTAGAAGAATTACGTTTTGCTTTCATTATATCGAAATCATAGTAATGCAAGGACCAAGATGATACTTTTTTTATCTTGCTCAGAAATAATAAAAAGTGGTGCTTGAAGAAGAAACGCTGATACTGGCACAAGCGACCTTTTGTTTTACATCTAAATCTTGAGGTAGAACAGAAGAACTGATTTCGCTCAACAAAGAACTGGATGCAATTTCATATGCACTTTGGTTTCTGCACACCTTCTTTAAACGTCTGTCGGGTTAAAGGGCGCTGTCGTCTTAAAGACAAGGAAAAATTCTCTATACAGATGGGACTTCCTTTCACCCAAAAAATATATAAAAAAAAAATGATAATGTAAGCTGAGCGCAAGCTGTTGCTGTTTAGTTTGTTGAAACAAATCTTTATCGCTATTCGCGAACTAAATTGAACTAAGTAAGTGAACTGAAGCTCACTAAGCTTTTTCTTGTCAGCAACCCATTCTGATAACCTGGAAAAGAGCATTATTATAAATATCTTCATTCCCGCGTTCAAAAACGATATCCCTCTATAATTATTTGCGACAGACGGGTCAACTTTTTTAAATAATGGGAAGATAACAGAAGATAAAAAAAAGCAGAGGGGATTGATTTGGATTGAGACACAAGTTGATGTAGTAAGGAACTAGATACTTAATAACAATTAAATAAAACAAATTAAGAAATTTAAACATTATTCAATTAACTAAATCAACAATTCGTCGGCGTAAAGCAAAATTGTTCTAAGAACATAGGATTTCTTAAGGACTTAGCACAATTTTGCTTTACGCCGACTAATTAATTATGTATGTCGGCTTTGGGATCTGTGACATAACTTATTAAATAATAATTAAACAACAATTGAAACATAATTTAAAATAACAAAATATCAATATTTGAAAAGTAAGTAAATAAGTATTAGATATGAATATCGTAAGTGTTTTGGTACTAAAAAGGCAAAGTAATCATTATGTTGATTAAGTTTGTCTGATAGATGGCAACAAACTTACATATTCAAATAGGAGTTTCACCTAATAAGTAAGTAAGTAGCTTACCCTAAAAGAACATCGTCTGGATATATGGGTACAACATCACAAAATCCCTTCATTGTCGCAATAAGATTGTTATGCGAAAGTAATACACCCTTCGGTGTGCCAGTTGATCCAGAAGTATACATTATAATTGCAATATCAGTTGCACTTGGTGGTACTCCCTCTGAAAAAAGAAAAAGATATCTTTTTATAATTCTATTACTCAATCGTCTATAACCTTCAGTCTGACCTACCGAATTTACTAGTAGCTCCGCTGCGAATGACTTGGGAGAAAGGAATAAGTTCTACTTCATCTTTAAACCCACTTGTTTCTGTTTTACACAACTGATCGTCCATGTAAATAATAGTTTTAATGTTTGGTGTTTTATCCAAAAGGGATTTGAATTTTGGAAGCAGATCATGAGTTGTAATTACCGCAGTGACTTCAGTTTCATTTATACCTTAAAAAATTATGAATTAAATAATCGGTATACCCAAGAACAGGTGCTAAATTACAATGGGCAACCCCTTCATCTCCAAGAGTAGCGTAAACGGTAACAATTCTCATATTCTGTTTAAAGCACCCATGTGCGGCAATCATCCACTCGGCTCTTGTTTCAGCAAATATAACAATATTTGTGCCAGGTATTTGTCCATGTTCACGTAGACCACGGCCAAATGATGCTGCTAAACGTTCAACTTCAATGAAGTTCTTCCATTTGTAATCGCCCATATTGTACTTTTTGAATACCCGGCCATTAGGTTGCACTTCATCCTCTTCACTTAGAATTTGTCGGGTGCCGAGGCACCGCTTAGTCGTATGAGTTTTTGCGACATAATTAAACATGTTTTCAAGTGTGCTAATATTAGCTTGTAACATTTTAACATGTACTTCACGTGGTGGTTCGATTGTCCTGTAGGTAACTTGATTTTCATCTTTTTTCACTATTTTTGCCTTAAAAATAAAAAAAAAGAAAAATTATGTGAATATTTAATCAATTTTGTTGTAAGACTTAATTGCATCAGTTTGCTTTATCAAACTGTAAAGTCAGTGGTGGGTCATACTCATAGTCATGTGAATCGTTATAAGAGAAAGTTGTAGAAATCATATTTGACATTATTTTTCACAAGAAATATATTTAATTGAACAAAAGCATCAATTTTATAATCAGTTTAAATTCTAAAACTCGGTTAAATTTTACAGTTGGGAAACTCAACTATAAAATTTAACAGAGCGTTAGCCTTTAAACTGACTTTTAAATTGGTTATTAATATCTTCAAATATGTAGAATTTAGTTTAATATTAAAGTGAGCTAGACATTTTATAGCCCAGTAATTTTAGGCATTTTTTACCCCAATCTTCGGAAAAATTTCTACTGGGCTCGATTTTGGTATAGACCTTCGTTACGGCGTTGTTATGAAGATATGAAAAATCGACATTGATATCGCGTCCGCGTTAGAAGTTATAGAGGTCAAAAGGTCACGAAGTAGAAGCACCTTATGTATTAATTGGACAATTATTAACAGTTTTATATTTTATATATTATTTAATTAATCCATTAATTTCTAAATGATGAGATAACTTATTAAATTAATAGTTAATGAACTTGAATAAGTATATGTTTTGAAAACATAATGTAGAAACTTAAATTTTCTATTAACTTTACTAAAATTAAATCATTAAACAAAATTTATTAAATAAATTTCCGTCCCATCTGTCAACTTCAACGGATTGATTGACGCAACGGATTCTATGGGTCGGGCCCTTGACGCATAGAATACGTCGTATGACGGATTGCTTTTTGACATCTCACTTCAAATTCCAAGGTTTGTTCGATATTTTATCGCTGAATGTGTACTAAGGAAGTTCTGATGCAAGAAATTTTTAACTATTATTTTTTTTAATAAAATAAAATGCACGACTAGATTTCTTCAAGGTACTTGCTCTTCAGTTAAAAACAATTTTTTATAACAAATCATGAGTTGTAGGTATGACTTTGGCATAGTAAAATTGAACTCTACAACAGAAATTGAGTATTTAATTGATATAATTTATTAGATATATCATTAACTGTTACTTTTATTACATTTTCTTAACAAATATACAATTAAAGTTCACAATTCATAAAATCGGAGAAGAAAAGAACTCAGTTTTTGGTTCTGAAATTCCCCGGTGTGCACTCAGAAACAGAAAATCGAACTGATCTGTTGTTGACAACCAATGTCAAAGGATACGACGGATGCAAAAGTAGAAAGTTGGGCTACTCCTTCCGTCGAATCCGTCCGTCTCCTTCCGATCCGTCGCTTATGGGTCGCTTCCCATAAGAACGTGTGTATTTTATCGAGCTGTCAGTTGAAAACATCGACGGAACGGACATTTGATAAGAAATTCAAAATTTTGAACTTCTAATCAAAAATGATCTTCAAAATTCAAGTCAAATATACCTAAATATTTAGCCTAGGTTAGGTTAGGTAGCAGTGGTTGTCAGGCAAGTTACCCGACACACTTAGACCCTTATGGATCCATTGTGATACCACAAAAGACTATCAAGTTGGAACTCACTAGCCAAACCACTCGGAGCTTCTTATGAATGAAGATAGACTTTTAACGTCCGTTTTCACTAGATCGCTAGTGTATTCATAGAAGAATTCTCCTAGATGGAGTTTTCTTCTACTAGAGAGAGCAGGGCAGGTGCACAGAAGATGTTGAACAGTTTCCTCTTCTTCTTCATCCATGCAACTTCTGCAGAAATCGTTAGAGAACACGCCCATTCTTTTTGCGTGTCTACCTATTAGACAGTGTCCTGTAAGAACACCTATGGTGGAGCTAATATGCACTGTTGTAATTCAAAAAAACCCTTTGAACGTTTCAAGTCTATACAAGGCCATATTTGTTTAGGTGCTAGGCAAGTATTACTCTGAGTCCATCTGAGGTTGGTTTTCTTTAAAGCGTCCTGCTTTAGCATATAGCGATAGGTGTACCTATATTGTTCCTTTCTGGTTGTAGAGGAGTGATCATTCCTTGTTTGGCAAGTTCGTCTGCCCTGCAATTGCCTGGAATGTCACTATGTCCCGGCACCCATACGAGGTGAATGTTAAACTGCTCAGACATCTCCCTTAGAGATGTTTGACAGTCGAGGACCGTGACTGAATTTGTAGTGATAGAGGCAAGAGATTTTATAGCTGCTTGGCTGTCCGAGAAGATCCGAATATCCGTGTTGGATATTACGTTTTCTCTGAGCCAAGAGAGAACCTCCTTAATCGCCAGAATGTTTGCTTGGAACACGCAACATTGGTCTGGTAGGCGGAAGAAAAGACTGAGATTCAGTTTTTCCGAGTATATACCACTTCCTACACCTTCGTTGGTTTTTGAACCGTCAGAATAGAAGTGTAAAGAGTCATTGTCCAGAGTGCTAAGGTCCTCCCATTCAGTTCTGGAGGGAATAGAGTTCTGGAAATTATTATCGAACACCAATTGAGGTGTGGTATAGTCTAAACGATCTGGAATGAATCCGAAGTTGTTTAGAATTTTAGTGTGGCCAATATGATTACTGGTCCACTGAAGGGTCGCTTTTAAACGAGTAGCTGAACTTGCTGCTACTTGTTTGCTAAAAATGTCTAGGGGTGTGAGATTTAGTAGTATGTCGAGAGCGTCATAAGGGGTTGACCTTAGCGCACCGCTAAGGTCTAGCTGACCTTTGGACTTTGATAAGCTTGTTTAAGTTTATCGCTTTGTCCAGTGCAGTCCACCAAACTACCATCCCGTATGTAAGTATTGGTCTTATGACCGATATGTATAGCCAATGTGCAATGTTAGGAGAAAAGCCCCATTTGCCACCAATGGCTTTTTTGAATAAAAAGAGTGCCACATTGGCTTTCTTAAAAAAGGTCGCAAGGCAATTTTTCCCGCGGCTATTTTAATTTTTAATTTTTGTATAAATTAAAGTAAACGAACAATTCAAAAATCTCATTTAACAAACGAATTTAAATAAGATCTCTCGTTCAACTCAAAAAAAGACACAAAATTCGTTAAATTAAGGCTTAAACACCAAATTCACAAAAGTGCTGATGTCAGGTGCAAACAAGAGACCTTTGGAAATGTCACCGGAACAATTAAACGCTAATAAAAAAAGCAACTGTGATACCATGTCGGTCGCCGAAATGTCTGTGCCTTCACTAGAAAATTTGCTTGTTACTCTGCTTGAAAAAAAACTATCTGATCTCCCAAAAGAGAAGGACTTTGATAGTATGTTTCAGCAGATACAAAGTTTACAAACTCAAAATGAACTTCTTTCTAATGAAATGTTGGCTGTCAGAGAAAAAAACATCATTTTGGAAAGAAAAATGGATTACATGGAAAAGCAATACAAATCCAATCACATCATTTTTTCTATACCAAATAATTTGAAAGAGAACACAACAGAAACAATTAATCGATGCTCGAATCAAATTTTAGACCGCCAAGACATAACCTTCGAAGACGTCACAGAGCTCCCCTTAAGAGGAAGTCAAACTCGGTTGCTTGTGAGAACAGGAAACAACAAAATAACCTCACAAATCTTCAAAAATTCTGGCAGATTGAAGGGTTCCGGTGTTTACATAAATCCCGACCACACACGAGATTACCAGAAAAAACGTCAAATCCTGTTGCAAGTAAGACATGCTATCAAGAAAAAACACCCATCGGCTAATCCTCTGGTCCGTGGCCTCAAACTGCAAATAAACTATAAAACCATAAACTGCGCACATGATGGAAAACTTTATTGTGATAATCGAGATGGGATGGATGTACTAAGAGAAAAGAGAGATATTTGGAGAATTACATTTTGATGAGTATAAAAACAAAAATAAATCAAATCTTTTGAATACTCAAGTCAACTCGTCAAAAGAAAATTCACGATCAACAAACTTCATGTCAACGTCAACAGCAGCTGTCATTCCAGGGATGTCATCAACTCTGCCACCCGGAAAAACAATGAAAAAGTGTTGCCGTCTGTCAAAAAGCAAGTAGTACCAAAAAAAGTAGTAAAGTAAATAGTAGCGAAAAAAATGAAATTATAAATATTAACTTATTAGCTTATAATGTTGATGGGCTTAGTAACAAATTATTATTTGTAGATTTTTTCGATTTTGTAAAAAAAAATGATATAAATTTTCTGTTCGAAACATTTATAACAAGTGAAAAATTTGAACAATACTCTAAATATTTCTCTGGATTTGAATTGCGTTGGGTATCAGCAGTACAGTCAACTAAATTTGGAAGAGCTAGTGGTGGACTTTTATACGGTTTTAAAAAAGAAAAAATTAACGCTGTTTTTGTAGATGTCAACAACATACCTTGTGTTAAAATACTATGCACAAACTTAACATTTTATGTACGACCCACGTACCTTAATTGTAATAATTGGGAAAATGACTTTGTTGCGTTAGAAGACGTTTTAAATTCTTCGCTTGTCCAAAATGTTTTGCTTATAGGAGACGTTAACGCCCGAATAGGTTCAAACCAAATTATTCCAGCAAATTTCCATCTGAATTCAATACCTTCCGAGTTTCTTGAAACCCGATCTTCTAAAGATAAAACAATTAACAAAAATGGACGTCTATTTTTAGATTTATGCCAAACACATCCCTTCAAGCAAACAGGTCCGACCTCGGTCCGAATCCGCTCCGCCTCAGGCGGAGCTGAGTCCGACTTCGGCTCAGAAACGGGTCCGAAGGCGGCTCAAATTAGTATGGAAATTATAATCACCGCGAAGTCGATTGCATATGTATTGGTGAGGTGAAAACCTCCATTCCGAGAAAACGGAGCCGAAGTCGGAATGAATGACGTCCGGCATTGGAGGAATGGAAAAAAAATGGCGCTTGACATTTGGAAGCATTTGCAAACAAAACAAAACACGAATTATTTTCTTTTTCTTAAATTTTTTTATTGTTTTTTTTCTTAACACAAAATTTTATTTTATTGTAGGTATTCGTTGATACAGCTGCTGGAGAATTTGCATCATTGAAGAATAGCTGTTGTGCGTTGTGCAGCATCAGCGGAATGGAGAAATCGTATTTTGTCTTTTAAATTTGAGTCACAGATTTTCTCTGATCACATGCCCTTGGTTGACCAATTTACACTAAATAAAATCCCAAACTCAAATTACTCAGAAATCACCCTACCACCCAAAATTATTTGGAAAGAAAGTAAAAAAGAAAACTACCAAACAAAAATTTTGCATGAACTTCAGAAACTAACTGATACTTCTTTAGTTTCCGATACAAGTTCAAGACTAGACTCTCTTTGTAAATCTATAAAAGTTGCTACCAATATAAGAAACAACAAAAAAATTGTCAACTTCAAACAAAAATGGTTTGATAAAGACTGTTTGAATGCAAGAAATAATTCCTTCGAACTTTTAAAGAAATCAAGAAAACAAAATTTAAATGAAACAGCCACCAAACAGTATATTTCAGCAAATAAAGCTTACAAGGATTTGTGCAGATCAAAACGCCAGGAATATTATACATTAGTAGCACGCGAACTTTCAATTATCAAAGATAGTAAAATATAGATAGGAATAATATAAAAGAATTGAAAGGATCTAAGCTTATTTGCGGAACAAACTTGAAAGCAAGTTGTCTAGCCGATTATTTCAAAAATTTACTCAATCCTGATCCAATCTCGAATCATTTTTCTTTTGCGGAACCTTTAATTTTAGATCAAACTCTCGATTGTCAAATTTCAATAATTGAAATCCAAACTGCATTCCATTACGCAGCGAACAACAAAGCTCGAGGTCCGGATAGAATAAGCAATGAGTTTTACAAAAATGCGCCTGTTGATTTTTTATATATAATTCTTCACCTTTTTAATAATATTTTCAATACCGGGAAGGTTCCACAAGCTTTTCAAGATTCTCTGGTCTATCCAATTTTTAAAAAAGGCGATGTTAACCTAGCAAATAATTATAGAGGGATATCGTTTATGAATTCTATTGCGAAGCTATTTGCATCTGTACTCTTTAGTCGCATCAACATTTGGTTAGCAAATAATGAAGTACTTAGTGAATACCAATCAGGTTTTCGTAAAGGCTACTCCACAGTTGATAACATTTTCACATTAAACTCAATTTCGCAGTATTTCCTTCGGCAAAAAAAGAAGTTTGTACATATTTTTCGTGGACTTTACAGCTGCTTTCGATTCGATAGACCGACAAGCATTATTTTATAAGTTATCACAAAAAGGACTGTCGACGAAACTTCTTTTGGTCCTGAAAAATATGTACAAAAACACTCGCTCAGCGGTTTGGGATGGGAAAGATATGTCTGAATGGTTTGAGACTACATCTGGTGTCAAACAAGGTTGTCTTTTAAGTGCAGTTCTCTTTGCTATATTCATTGATGATATTTCAATGTTTCTACCCGCTGGAATAAGTTTTACATGTCTAAACGTTAATGTACTCATGTACGCAGATGACATTGTACTTTTAGCAGAATCGCCTCAAAGTTTACAACTTATGATAAATAAGCTAATTGATTTTTGTAGAGTATGGAAATTAACGGTAAATCTAGAAAAATCTAAATAAATGATAGTAAGAAATATACAATCAAGACTTAAATCGAATGAAAAATGGTTCTTTAATGGTGAAGCCATTGAAAAGTGACAGAATACAAATACCTTGGAATACTTTTAAAATCTAATATGAAGCTAACCCCACATCTCGAAAAAAACTGATTGCATCAAAAAGTATGATTAACGCGTCATGGAAAGATGTTATGAGCAGCAAAGATGTACCAACCTCAGCCAAGTACAAGGTATTTGATGCTGTAATGCGTTCCGTTATGTGCTACGGATGTCAAACATGGGGATATCAGTCACACGAAGAAGTAGAAAAACTTCAACGTTACTTTCTCAAACGGCTTTTCTTCTTACCATCCAATATTCCAAACTATGTTCTTACACTTGAAACCGGCCTTCCTGCTCTTTTTATTCATACTCTAAAACTCCACTTTTACTACATCTTGAAAGTACTGGCATATACAAGAAATAGAATTCAATTGTCAATAGCAAAGTACATCATAGATAACAAAGTGGAGTGGATAGGAGAATGGAGAGAATGGGCAACGAAGTGTGGAATTGAGCTAAATTTCCAATATACTAACATAATCTTGCTAAAAGAACAACTCTACGGGTTATTACAGGCTGTCGACATCTACCAGCGTAATGAAAATTTACAAAAAATGTCATCTTCAATCAACAGAGTCATTTACCCCGATTTAAATCATAATCTTTTAAATAACTATTTAAGTGATGAATACAGTACAAGGGAAATTTCTTTAATCTGTAAAGCAAGAAGTGAGCAACTTAATTTAAACGGCTCACCCTATAAGGGTTCACCCACTACACATTGCACCCTTTGTAATTTGAATTCAAAAGAGGATACTTTTTATTTTTTATCAATTTGCCCAGTCTATAAAGAACTTAGAGTCCTCTACTTCGGGAAACCAACTCTAACTATGGAGCAAACGTTAACAATTTTAAACGGTGAAAATTGGAAAAACCTAACCATTTATCTTGAAAAATCAATCTGTTACAGAGAAATGATTATAATAGAATTTTCTTAATACTTAAATTAAAAACAGTACAATTATATATCATGTTTTTATAATTACTAGTATATATTATTGTTGTATTATTATCTATTTTTTTTTTTTTTTTTTTATTATTATTTTAAATAACTAAAATTTTGTTTTTAACTAAACTAAAAGTCTGTACATAATGCTTAAATTAATGGGTTCAAAAACCCGTATTTTTGTTTTAGCCAAACTAAAAGCTCTTTTTTTGTAATCTTGAAACCAAGTTTTACTTAATTTTATTTTTATTTTTTTTTTTGTCAAACTAAAAGCTGTTAATCCATATGTCCAAAAAATTATGTATTATCTATTAAGTAATTTATTTTTGTTTTAGCTAAACTGAAGGCCCTATTTGCATATTTATATAATTTTTGCAATTGTTCATTTACATTTTGTTAAATTGTAAACATTTTCTTTGTACACAATTTGAAAACACATAGTCAATCTGGCAGACGGCATTGCCACCGCCAAAACACTTTTATTACCAAATTTTAATGTTATTCAATTGTAACCGAGACTATTGTATTTAACAATTTTAAGTAATAAAAAACATCTATCTATCTATCATTGGCTTTCTTAACCCTTTCTTCAACATTGAGCTTCCAGGTCTATGCACAAACTGACTATAAATATTGCTCAACACTTCGCAATCAGATCTCCTATTAACCGTATTTAAAATATGTAACATTTCTAGTAACATACGTTTGCTGTAGTGTTTTTCTCTCTGTATAATATCAACGTTATTGAAATCTGGTCTATGTCCTTCATCTATGCAATGCAAAGCCAATGATGTCTTATGTGAATGTCCGCTATTTATATCTGGGGTCGAATTACGGCACACGATTACGATCATACGTTAACATTTTGACTATTTCTGCCGCTATTTAATTATTAGAAAACGATAGGGACACATAGCAACCATTCATTAACGAACGATTGCCGTTATTCGACCCCTGATCTATGACCAGCTAAACGATTTTTAAGTTTTTACATAGACGTTTCTACATAAACGGAAGGACAATTAGTTATTCCATCACCTAAGCATTTCATCTTTATCTGATTGAAACGTCTTTTTCAAAACTTCATTTATTGAATTTTGAAACATGTATTATAAAAATAAAGAAAACCAATTCAGATAAAATTAAAGATTTTAAAAATCTTAAACATTTTTTAAGCTTAACATTGGAAGTATAGATTTTTATTTTCTTTTTAATTATTATTTTTTAGACTAATGGTCAAAACAGACGTGCAGTTTTTTCCCTGCAGCAAAATAAAATAACACGGGCTCTTATGGGAGAAAAATCTGCATGCAGCGCAGAGGTACATCATGTCTCTATTTCTAAATTCAATGCCAAGTTTCAACAAAAATACAAAGTACTTGCTATTTGCATTACTGATATTGGCAGTTGGCACAATCTATCATTCAAAAATTCAAATAACGTTCGTTTTGATTTTCTTAAAATGGAAGAACTTATTGAATTCATTAAAAAAAACATAACCATCATGTTTTGTTTTATAAGTTCAATTATTTCTTCCATTTTAACCGCTTATAATCCATTTTTAACGTATTCTTACAAAAAAAAAATTATAAAAAATATCAAGGTTATCAATTTTTTTTGACAGAAGTCGGCATCAATAATTTAAAAAGTGATGCAAATGTATTTTGGGTGCAGCGCTGCATGCAGCGATGCGTGCAGATGTGCCGCACATCTGTTTAAGCCATAAGAGTATTTATTGTAGATTCCTGAAGAAGGTTGTAATCACAACCGAAATGTCGAAGAAATATTTGGATAAACGAATTTGACCTAAAGCCCACACAGGAGTTAATATTATATATTAAAGAAGGTCACGAAGATAGAAATAATAACACAATAATAAGAATAACCTCAATATTAGAAAACTTGAAAATAAAAACATGGAAAAGCTAACAAAGATGATGAAAATCGAACTGGGATATACGTTCAAGTGTCGCGACTGTCGGCGAGGGCTTGGTTTAGAAAGAGGCTTAGTCACCAGTGACAAAAGTTAGCCGGTGGAAAGTGCAAAAACGCTTGACAAAATAAAAAGTAAAGGTGAGTCGACCTCAGCCTCCAGAATGACTTCAAGGTGCAAAACTGGAAGCCGGCGAACAACCACCAATCCAAACCCTCCTACTTCAGGTAGCGCTAACCCTCCTTCGTACTCGAAGGACTTAGCTCCCTTCAATGGAAGTATGGCCCAAAAATAAATGTAGACAATTCTAAGGGCCCGGAAGATGATGCTATATGACTGAAAAACGGACCACCTCCAGTCAAAGCTAACCCCTTCAGGACACGTTGTCATGCTTCCGTCGAGGAGCATAGTAACAGAATTATTACTCCTAATCCATTAATAGTTCACTCTGTGGGTCCGGAAAGGGCTGTTTTGACCAGAGCGGTAGTGCATCTGTGTTTTATAGCTCCATTTTTGCTGGAGAGGAAAGCAAAAGAGCGCCCCGTAATGACAGAAAGAACGCAAAAGGGATCTATAAAGCAATAAGTTTGATACCCATAGCCGAACGTTCCCCAGAGTAATCCAGTAAGTTTGAATGGGCCAGAGCTATTATCAAGAATAAAGAGATCAGCGGCGACTTAACGTCAAAGCGACAAAGGTCTATTGAAGGTACCGTCTCGGAACCTAAAAGACAAAAAGTGTTTTCCAGCACTCACGCAAGGAAAGACCTGTCCTTTAGTGACGCACTTAAGGACAAGTCTATCCTCGCAGCTATCGATAGAACTAATGTTGATGGCATGATCTCTTTTGACCGATGAACGAGGTCTCAAACAAACTGCAGAAATCCTACTGGACTCTCATGATGGAGAGCTCGGGTGAGCCTGCAATTGTTGAGGACGTAGGATGTGTAAGATTATATACTTAATAGGGTGGGTCAAAAAAATCGAAATTCGTTTTTTTGATTTGGTACCTCGAAAACTCGATTGCTAGACACCTCTAAAATATACTCACCAAATATGAGCTCTTTATCTTAATGGGAAGGTCCTCCGCTTTTCAATTTTCCATTTTTACATCAAGCTTCTACCAAAAAAAAATAATTTTTTTATTAAGTGACTTTTTAGCCAATTTTTTTACATATTCTTGTAGAAAATTGAACGCTCTAAAAAAAAGGTTGAATACACTTTTTGAAGATACCACCCATCTAAAGTCATTCAGGCCAACTAGCCTGACATTATTTCTCCTTAAGACTTTGGAGAAATTAATAGATAACTTCATTAGATCAGAAATTTTAATAAATATGCCACTTAACCATTACCAGCACTCTTACAGGGCAGGGGAAATTCTAGATGTTTGATTTTATAGGACTTTCAAACCAAAGTGCGTCGGTGTTTGAAACTGCTTTCTTAGCATGATTCTTTGAGTCTTTTACACATATTTTTATTAGAAATGTTTAGTCTTGTATTCTCTTCTACTTTGAGACAACTAATCATCGGATTTTTCTTAACTTTTTTGAGAATTCAACGATCATCAAATTGATTTGTTTTTCGTTTTCTTCCAAGACCGACCTTATAGCCAGTTATACTTAATTTCTTTATGAATTTATTTTAATGCAGTTTGATTTATTTAATGCTCTTTAATGATTTTTCATTTCGATAAACAAACATTTTTACAGTTTTTTCGTATGTTTCCATACTTTGCAGTGACTGCTTTTTGTTCCGTCAATTCCATTATAATCTTTGAACAACAACAACATCTTGAAGGTGCTACCACCAAGTGTTTTATGGCTAGAGTTACAGTACTGTTTCACGGATGCCAATCCGATCATCAGACTCCTTTTATTCCATTTTTGTGTGTGGTGCTTGGTCTAGTAATTTTTCATTTGATTTGAAAAACTTCTTCCGTCACACTTGAGTATTGAACCTAGACCAAGCGAGTTCAGAAGCCAGTACACTACGCACTGCGCTACCTCACCCACGTGATTAGCCTCACCCAATTGCAGGTTTTCTTAGTTTATCAACATGCAAATGAATAGACTTAGCATTTTACTAGCTCCTTCAAGTATGATTGTTGTTGTTCGGCTCTTTCATGTTTTTCTCCATAGTCTTAAGCATAGCAACAATTCGTTTGCATATACGAAAGTAGGAAAGTGATTAGAAAGATGTTAGGCGCGGGCCCTGATTATTTTTCATCATATTAAGTTTACAGTTTTTTCGTATGTTTCCATACTTTGCAGTGACTGCTTTTTGTTCCGTCAATTCCATTATAATCTTTGAACAACAACATCTTGAAGGTGCTACCACCAAGTGTTCTATGGCTAGAGTTACAGTACTGTTTCACGGATGCCAATCCGATCATCAGACTCCTTTTATTCCATTTTTGTGTGTGGTGCTTGGTCTAGTAATTTTTCATTTGATTTGAAAAACTTCTTCCGTCACACTTGAGTATTGAACCTAGACCAAGCGAGTTCAGAAGCCAGTACACTACGCACTGCGCTACCTCACCCACGTGATTAGCCTCACCCAATTGCAGGTTTTCTTAGTTTATCAACATGCAAATGAATAGACTTAGCATTTTACTAGCTCCTTCAAGTATGATTGTTGTTGTTCGGCTCTTTCATTTCATACCTTTTTTTTATTTTTTCAAATCAAATGAAAAATTACTAGACCAAGCACCACACACAAAAATGGAATAAAAGGAGTCTGATGATCGGATTGGCATCCGTGAAACAGTACTGTAACTCTAGCCATAAAACACTTGGTGGTAGCACCTTCAAGATGTTGTTGTTCAAAGATTATAATGGAATTGACGGAACAAAAAGCAGTCACTGCAAAGTATGGAAACATACGAAAAAACTGTAAACTTAATATGATGAAAAATAATCAGGGCCCGCGCCTAACATCTTTCTAATCACTTTCCTACTTTCGTATATGCAAACGAATTGTTGCTATGCTTAAGACTATGGAGAAAAACATGAAAGAGCCGAACAACAACAATCATACTTGAAGGAGCTAGTAAAATGCTAAGTCTATTCATTTGCATGTTGATAAACTAAGAAAACCTGCAATTGGGTAAGGCTAATCACGTGGGTGAGGTAGCGCAGTGCGTAGTGTACTGGCTTCTGAACTCGCTTGGTCTAGGTTCAATACTCAAGTGTGACGGAAGAAGTTTTTCAAATCAAATGAAAAATTACTAGACCAAGCACCACACACAAAAATGGAATAAAAGGAGTCTGATGATAGGATTGGCATCCGTGAAACAGTACTGTAACTCTAGCCATAAAACACTTGGTGGTAGCACCTTCAAGATGTTGTTGTTGTTCAAAGATTATAACAAACATTTTTGTTTTTAAGCTCGTGTTTTCTCACTTAAAATGAAATTTTTGTCAATGCGTGCATATATTTTTGCCTTGCCCCGGTAATCGGCTCTGCCGGGGTTGACCTTTCCTTTCCGACCTCGTGGGACTCAAATTTTTATATATCAATTTCAAATATGGACAGAAAATACAAAACAGACGCTACTACATCCGATATGGAGGATGAACTTTTGGCCTCGAGCCAGGAGACAATCGTCGATTGTTCAGTTAATGCTGGAGGCACTAGCATATCTGAGCAATCTTCAAAAATTGGAAATGCAGGTGGTACCAGCCATAGTACCCCTGTGTTTCGACCCGTACCAAACCCAATAAAGCCTTCGGGTAGCAAAGCCAGCCAAAGCGATGCTACCCATTGTAAGAAACGAACAGCGAGTTCGCATCGTAGAGCGGATTCCAAGAGGGCTTCCTTCATTCTTGGCAAGATTGCTAAAAATGAGGAAGCTGGATTTCCCACGAGAACGATGCCGCTGACAAAATCAAATATGGGAAGATTGTTGAAGAGTACAACAATCTTCTCATTGAGCCAAAAAAGATCTTCAAGAGAAATAGGTCTTGTGAGGAAGCTAATCCTCCTCAGAAGAGATCTAAAACCGGCGGCACTACTAAGAAAACACCACCTCAGGGAGCGGCGCAATCGCGCACTTTAAGTGAGATTGTCGGAGACGATCTTCAAGTGGCGATTGTAGATGAGCTCTCCACTGACAACAGAGCTCTGACGTCAGTGTGGAACTCCATCGAGGCTAAGCTTTCTGAGATGGTGTTCCTTTATACCCTAACAGCAACTGAGCTGAGATCAGCAATAAATGGGATGGCTTGAAGCTCAAGCTTATCCCAGCTAAGGAAATACCAAGACAACCGCTGGCTCGCATTTGGCTGCCCCTCATGAGTATCAAGCCAAGTGGACCGGAGCTGATTCGTAGTCTCCAGAGGTTAAACCCGCTGATTCCGATGCATGACTGTCAGTCATTAAGACTGAGGAACCGCAAAAGAATAGCGCGTCTTATCTACTGAGGATCTGCTAAGTCAGCCGTGGGGCTCTCGATAAAGCCGAATATAAGCTTCGTTTTGGCAGAGTCAGGAAATGGACCCTAACCTGGTTGAAGATATCGTCGAGGTTGACGATGTCTCCAAAAAGGCTGGGACCTCCGACGAGGTGCCGGTAACTGACTGTGCATGATCTTTCACGAATTAAAAACATGCTGCGCGTCATTCAGGTTAATCTGAAGTACTCGAAATGTGCCTCGGATAACCTGAGAGTTTTCCTGAGGGAGGAAAACTTCGATGTGGACATGATCCAAGAACCCTGGGTAAATGGCCTTCAAGTGAGAGGCCTCCGAGACGGCTCCGCGAAATTAGGCCCCAGGAAATAAGGCCCTAATAAAAAAATGAAATAAGGCCCCAAAAAAATACACACAAAACAACAACAACGAAATTTCTCAAATTTTGGGGTGTTATTTCATTTTTTTGGGCCTTGTTTCATTTTGTTTTTGGGGCATAATTTCATTACGAAATAAGGCCCTCATGAAATTAGACCCCAACACTTATTTTGGGGCTTACTTTCATTTTATTTTAAAAACAATTTGGGGTTTTATTTCATATTTTATAATATACATAAAAATGCTATACTAAATTATCTTTCAAAAAAACTGTTGTTAAATTCCGCTTATCAAGGACCCAGAATTGGCAAAGTACCGCATATTGTGGACTCCCTGTTGGTTTGCAGCAATATCTTTACATTGAAAAGCATTAGTATAACAAAATAGCTGAAGAAATCGCGCGATTTTTGAACTATTCTGTTACTACTAATGCTTTTCAATGTAAAGTATTGCTGCAAACCAACAGGGAGTAACAGAAAAGCTTCAAGAAATTGAAAGGCATTCGTTTGCAGCACGATCTTAACATTGAAAAGCATTATTAAATAACAGAATAGCTAAAAAAATCGCGCGATTTTTTCAGCTATTCTGTAATTTAATAATGCTTTTCAATGTTAAGATCGTGCTGCAAACTAGTGCCTTTCCATGTTAAGACCGTGTAGTAAACCATCAGGGAGTAACAGAATAGCTACAAGAAATCGCGCGATTTCTTGCAGATATTCTTTTACTCCCTGATAGTTTGCAGTACGATGTTTACATTGAAAAGCATTAGAAAGTAACAGAATAGCTGAAAAATCGCGCGATTTTTTCAGCTATTCTGTTACTTTCTAATGCTTTTCAATGTAAACATCGTGCTGCAAACTAATGCCTTTCAATGTAAAAAACCATCAGGGATCATTGAAAAAAGCATTAAAAAGTAACAGAATAACCGAAAAAAAACAAAACAACAGTTTGAAACATCCTTGAGGAACAATTTTAAAAGTTCCGTCCATAAAGATTTTTCTGTTCGTTTGGGGTGATATTTCATTACCAAAAATAAATTATTTATGAAAAAGAAAAATTGGGGTCGTATTTCATTTTTCTTTAAAAGTTCAAAATAAGTTGGGGCTTTATTTCATTTATTTTTGGGGCATTTTTTCATTTCGATGGGGTCTTGTTTCATTGGGGCATATTTTCATTATGAAAAAATACCCCACTTTGGGGCCTTATTTCATTTTTTCTTTTGGGGCCTTATTTCCTGGGGCCTAATTTCGCGGAGCCCTCCGAGACAGCCAATATGATTTTTTTTTATAAGCCCGTCAGTTCGAACCAAGGTAAGCCAAGAACATGTATTTTAGCTAAAAAACACTTAAAAGCTTTTTTGTGTCCCAACTTTAGCACCTCTGATTTAACAGTTATTAAATTAGAGGGTTCAAATACCGACAGCTTACTTTTGGCCTCGGCGTACATGGCACATGACCAGCAGTCACCGCCGGATGACGTAGGCAGACTGAAATCTGAAGCCAATACATCAAAGACTAGCCTACTCATTGGGTGTGACGCAAATGCGCGTCATACACTATGGGGTAGTTCAGAAATCAACGAACGAGGTGAGTCATTATTTGATTATATTATCGAAAATAACCTAACTATTAGGCCCATTTGCTGAAACTAGTCGTAAATTTTGATCTTAGCTAGGCCGAACATAGCTCTTATGTTTTACTTAGTTTATTCTAAGTTTCTAAAAAAAATTTATGTTCAACCTAGCACTGATTGACTTTCATGCGAGAAATCCCTGAGAACTTCAAATTAATTTGTTAACCCTTAACTATAGTGGTGAAAATTTGTGGTGTTTTGAAATGATAAAATAAAATACAAAATTGAATTTTTTTATAAATTTTTTTTTTAAGCATTAAAAGATAACAATTTTAGAAGAAGTAAAAAAAAAAAAAGAAAAAAGAGAAAATTCATTTTCAACGGTTTTTATTAACTTTTTAAAAGTTGATGTGGGTCCCCTGGACCCACCACTATAGTTAAGGGTTAAATCGATATAAACGTCAGTTAGTTTTTATTTGTTTTTGAGAAATTTTAGCAATACAAATTGTTAAGAACGCCTTTAAATTAATGGAAAAAGGTAAAAATAGTGAAAGCCCAGTAAAACTTGCGTTTTAATTAATAAATGGAATAATTTTAGTGAATGTGTTTGTGTTTTGTGAACGTATGTGTGTGTCAAAATTTGAAAAAAAACAACAAAAGGGTGAACATTCTCTCAAAAAATTTTTCAGAGAATTTTTTGCGTTTGCAGATGGTTAGGATTTATAAAAGTAAGTCAACTCATATTGATATACTTAATTTTTGTCCATTTTGGTACCAACGCATCATTTTTTGAGCTATATTCTCTCTTTTTTGTCAAATAAATATGCTTAAGTAGAACGTAAACTACTTATGATCTACTATTTCTTCCCCCTAAGTTATGTTTAACTTAGAGGAATTTATGACCTAGTTTGAAGTTCGTGCAAATCGGAATGTAGAACTTAGGGCTTTACGATTCACTTAAATATTTAAGTTTCGTTTCAGCAAATGGGCCTAAGTCTCATAAATAATTGCTCCGATTTGCAGGTTGAAAATTGGAGAGTTTCGCCCTTAAAATCTTTTTCAGATCATAGTTGGATCCTCTTCCAACTTAATTTTGAAACCAAAATCCCAACCCATTATAGAAATCCCAAAAGAATTGACTGGAAGAAATTCAGTTAAATTTTTAGCGCAAAGCTACGCAGCATACCTAATCTGAGCACAGATACGGTTGCGGATCTTGAGTCAAATGTTTTGACTTTTGAAAGATCGATGATCACTGCCTTCAAGGCTTCGTACCCGGTAAGACAGAGTAGCAAAACTTTTCCTCCTTGGTGGAATGAAGACTTGTCTAATCTAAGGAAAATGACTAGAACAATCTTCAACATCTGCCATAAACACAAATTCTATCAACCCTATAAGGACTGCTTAAGAGTCTATAAGCGTACTATAGCATCATCCAAAAGAGAAAGCTGGGAGGAATACTGCCATTCCATTGAAGATATAAAGGACTCCGCCAGGCTAAGCAAAGTTCTATCGAGGGAACACACCAATCCCTCATTCCTTAAAAAGTCCCTGGAACTACTGATGACTACTCATTTTCCGGGGTGTGAAGATAACACCTCTGAAGTGAACATAAATCCCACTTTGCTGTCAGTTACGACAGAACATGTTAACTCTAGGGCTCTTGATATTACCCGGGTAATACCCGTTTCAATTAATACCCGGGTACCCGAATATGCGGGTATTACCCGAATGTGCGGGTACCCGGGTATTTTAAGTGGCGGGTACCCGAGAAACCGGGTAACGTGTAACGTGCATAAAATGTTAATAGCAAAGTCAACTAATGAGCCCTTAAACGAATTTGATAAGTATTTGAGAGAACCGCAGATAGACTACAATTTCTGAGCCGTTGATGTGGTGGAAAAATAACGAAACCAAATATCCAAGCTTAGCGCTGCTAAAATAATTTTGACTAAAATAATTTTGTGTATACCAGCCACATCGGTATCATCGGAACGATGCTTTTCTGCAGCAGGTATTTTTGTCTCATCAAAAAGATCAGCCTTTTACCCGAAAATGTAAGCTTGTTGACATTTTTGATGAGAAATCAAAAATTGTTGCAAATAAGTGATAATTAAATTTATTCTTGTAATTGATATCTTGTTGAACATTATTTTAATTTCACAACGAAAACCCATTGTTTTTTTAATTATAAAATATTAAGGTTTCTTGTTTTCGAATAATTTTTCAGTTTTTGTGTTAAGTATTTTTAATATTAGTATTACACTCATGAAACTTGGCAAAAAGTTTGCTTTTGGGATAAGAACCAAGGATCAAAAAAGTAAAAAAAAAATTTGGGTGGAAGGGTGTTTTTCCGCTGACAAGGCGGAGGGGTGAAGGTCAAAAATACTTATAGTGAAAAAAATTGTATGTCGAGCATCATCATATGACACATGTTTTTAAGGTATATAAATAAATAAAGACAATACGATTGCTCTAAGAAAAGTTATTGCCGATTAAAAACAAGCACCTTTGATGAAATTTCTAAAAATATTTTTGGTGAAATTTCATTTTTGTATTTTGTTTTTCATATGGAGTTTGATATTATTTACTTGTTAAAGTCAAAAAAGAAGCAACCTTGTTTTTAATTGGGAATAACTTTTCTTAGAGCAATCGTATTGACTTTATTTATTTATATATATTAAAAAAATAAAGTTATGTAAAATTTATAATAGGTGGGTTTTTTGTTTATCTATATAGATTTTGTGCCCAAAAAATGACATCGGGATTTTTCAAATCCATGCAAACATTTGGCACCAATGTACATACACTTTGGCAGCTGTCTGTCAAAAATGTTGCTTTTGTTTTTAGTTCATTTTAGGTCTGTTTGAGTACTGCCTAAAACAGAAATATTTCTACTTTTTTCAACATTTTTAACCCAATTCCTGTTTGGGTACTCTGAAATTGTTCATTTTTTCACAAAAAAGATGGCCGCGAGAGAGAAAAAAATTTCCCCTTCTTGAAAATTTCTGCCCAAAAAATTTCTTCGGACAAAAATCGGAAATCTGTCAAAGGTAGTGCTTTCTCTGTTTTTCAAAGTACAAAGTACAAACATGGCGATGTGGCTATGTTTTGTGTTTTTCTTTTTATTTATTGTGTTTTAATGGTAAAGTGCTTTATTTTATAAATGATCTATGAAAAAATTAATAAAAATAAAAGTTTGTAAAACAAAACAAAATGTTTTGATATTTTTCGTTTTTTTATTTTTTTTTTCAATTGGTGTTTTTGTTTACATTTTTGTTGTTGTAGAAAAAGTAGCAGAAAATTTTGTGCCAAAAGCGTTTGGGTACTTTTACACAATTTTTCTTTCTCTGAGAGAATTTCATCCCCACTCCTTAAAATTTGACAGGTTTCATATTTTTGTGCAAAAAGAACCCAAACAGACCTTTTAACTCCGAAGTGGGAAGGCCATTACATCCATGTTAGATGCAAACAAAATGTTTCCCAAAAAAAACAAAAATCATTTGAATGGCCATGGCATCCATGTTGATTTAAAAAAAAAATTTCACAAAAACAAAAATTATTTGTACATTCTTAGCTTTATTTTAAGACCATGAACAAATGACCGTTAACATTAGTTGCGTCGTTCTTGTGTTATAAGCGTTTGAAGGTAGCCATATTGATTTTTTTTCTATTTTTTTTAAATCAAACGTGGAAACTTTTTTATTTTTATTTTTAATTTTTCAAAAAAAAACTTTTTGTATATATTTGTTCAACAATCATATCAGGATCCATTTAAGACTTTTATCTGAAAAGTGCATTGCGTATATCTCGAAATATAACCATTTCAATGCAACAATGTCAAACGAATTTTTGATTATTTTTTTCTATGAGAGCTTTTTTCAAACCCCATTTTCTCCGTTTTTTCTTGCTTATATTTTTACATATTTCTTTATAAAATACCTATAACACAACAAATAAAGTACTTTGTCACTACTGTTTTTATCGAGAGAAAGTAAAATCTGGATACCTAATTATCTGGATTTTTCAAAAATCTATACAGATAAAGTTTTTGTTGTTTTTAACAGGTAAATTGTTTTGATTTCAAATATCTCGATGTCGTTTTTTTGCACAAAATCTATACAGGGTGTCCCACAGTCACCGCCCCAAATGAAAACCATGGATTCCTGAGGTCATTTTAAGTCAAAAAACTTAAGAGGTAATTTTCTCGTTTTCGTCCCGTTTTCGAGTTACCACGGTTTTTATGATTTTTGTTCTCTTTTCATTTATCTGGCTTTATCTTTGCCAAACTACAACCAATCAAGAATTTATTACAGTTTTAGTTTGTCTCAAAACTTTTTTTTCTGCGGACAACCGTTTCTCCACAATTTTGCATCAAACACAATTTTCTTCGTTTTTTAAGTTATTTTTTACACTTTCATATCATTTAAGTCAAAAAAACACGTTAATGAGTATTACTTTTTTGTGCTTTTTATTAAAGCCCAGTTTATTTTCATAAAAAAAAATAAGTTTTATTTCATAAAAAAGGCTACTGAAATTAATTAAAAAAAATAAACAAACTGAGTGAATTAAAAAGAAAAATAATTTTTAATTACAAAATTTATTTAAATGAATAAAAACTTTTTCTGAGCTTTATTTATTTGTTCTTTTCTTAACACAATAGCTCAGAAAAAGTTTTAATTCATTTAAATTAATTTTTTATTGAAAAATTATTTTTTTTTTTAATTCACTCAGTTTTTTTATTTTTTTTTTAATTACTTTCAGTAGCCTTTTTTATGAAATAAAACTTATTTTTTTTATGAAAATAAACTGGGCTTTAATAAAAAGCACAAAAAATTAATACTCATTAACGTGTTTTTTTGACTTAAATGATATGAAAGTGTAAAAAACAACTTAAAAAACGAAGAAATTTGTGTTTGATGCAAAATTGTGGAGAAACGGTTGTCCGCAGAAAAAAAGTTTCGAGACAAACTAAAACTGTAATAAATTCTTGATTGGTTGTAAAAAAAATTTTTCAAATCAAACGTAGTTTGGCAAAGATAAAGCCAGATAAGGGAAAAGAGAACAAAAATCATAAAAACCGTGGTAACTCGAAAACGGGACGAAAACGAGAAAATTACCTCTTAAGGTATAGATAAACAAAAAAACACACCTAATATTGTTAAAGTTTTTTTTAAACTTGACTATAGTCGAATCGATCGAATCCAACTATACATTTATAGATTTTACAGTGTGGTAAAAAACAAAGAGTGAGAAATGTTCTTAAATCTGTTTCAATCACATTATTTATGCCTAGATACGAAAATATTGCGACTACCCGAATATGACCGGGTACCCGTATTATAACGGGTACCCGAATTTATGGCTCCCGGGTGATACCCGGAAATGCAGGTACCCGGATACCCGGGTAGTTACCCGGATATGCGGGTATCAAGAGCCCTAGTTAACTCCCTGATAACAAGAGAAAATATAGCCTGGGCTATTAGCACCTTCTCTCCATATAAGTCTTGTAACGTGAGCCAGTTGTATGCTGAGAAAAAAAAAAAAGAAAAAAAAAAGCATTTCATTCTTAAACCTAACCTTAAACCTAACATGCAATCAACAAACTACCACTACTTTAATAAAAATATAATAATAAATAATAATAATAAAAAAAAAACATCTTATAATAAAATCTAAACTACATTCTAACTACCATTCATCATACATATTCGGAGGGAGGAGGTGATCATACACCACCCCCTCAACCTCGGTTCATTTTTTGCATCCATCTCCCATCTTCCACTTGTGGTTGCATATCATCCACAATAGTTTTTTGGATTATATCTTGTAGATCCCATAATTTGCACAAGATATATCCCCAGATAGTGGAGAGGCAATATTGGGAGATTTCCACTACAACAGGTAGTGGCGAATAAAATTTCCAGATTTGCCTTTGTTGTTTTTATCTCCATCTATCTGGGGCACTAAGTCTTTCGTTATGCCATTTTTGTATTCTTTATCATTCTCTTTAATAATATATTAAATCTAAAAGAAAAGAAAAGTCATTAAAAAAGAAAATAAACAAAAAAATAAATACTAAAAATAAAACTTACCAATTATACATCCATTCCCCACCACGTTTAGTTATATTTTTATAATTTACATAGAATATTTTGACACTTCAAAATAACACTCTATCTGTCTCTTTCTTAAAGGAGAGAAAAGAGTACAGATAGAAATTATGTAATTTAAGTCGGCCATTTCTTTTGCGGCGAATTCAAAAAGAAAGGAAAGTACCAAAGGATGTTGTAGAATTATTTATGGGAACTTAAGATCGTAGCCGGAAATACGAATTCAAGTGTCGGTTACACTTTGAAAATAGGAAAAAAAGTAGTAAATGCAATAAATAGTATTCTAGAATGTTTTAGGATTATAAGATGCAATATTTATGCTGTGATATTAGTTTATAAGATAGGAATATATTTATAATCTGTGATATTAGTTGTAAGGTAGCCAAATATAGTGCAAACAGTACAATAGTAGTGAATACTTGTTATATGTATAAGGGTAATACGTTACCCATATTAGGCTTGTAAGTACAAAAGAGTGAAGAGTACAAATGTTAATACCAGTAACTATGTCCAGCTACCCTACGGTTATAGGCTTATGTATTTCATAAAACAAAGAAAGGAAAAGGAAGCCATTCAGTACAGGAATCTATTTCAAACGAGGGATTTTATAAACGATTAAATCTAGACGGGTACATAAGGATTTAGAAGGAGCTAGAAGCTGCGAAAGTTTAAACGATGTTATAACAATCGAAAGATGTTATTTTATGGGAATTCGCAGGGATTAATATTTAAACAACTCTACTGGTTTACGTATTGAAGGATACTCACCTTGTCTTGTCATTCCGATCGTCACGAGCCCAGCTTCCTCAGTGGATAATCGTCGGCACGTTTAAAGAGTCAGCACAATTCAATTATTGTCTTATTGCACTTTGATTGACCCAAAACAATATCCGAATGGACAATCAAAGTGAACATTACAATTGAAGTGTGCTGAGTTCAACGCACGACGATTTCCTCTGGTAGGTATGGAAGAGAGCACAACATCCCTCCCCACCCGGAGGAAGAACTCACGATCAACCGGATGACGATCGACAAGATTAAGTAACACATATTTATTTAGCATTTTCTTATGACAATATAACAATTGATTTCTTATTTTCTATAAATTATCTTTTTTGACATATGTTTTATTTATTTATTTTATTTATTTGTTTAAATTTAATTTCTTTGTACTTAATTATGAATTTTGAATACATTAAATATTTTAAATATCTTTAAACCATTTTTATCAATTTATGTTATGGAACTTACAAATTTAGTCTTTTTTTTTAATGTTATTAATTAGTTACATATTTGGATAAAATACATTTAATACTTTTTTCTTATTATTTCGAATGTTTTGCACATGAATCTTGTATTTTTTTTTAAATGACAGTTTCAACGTCTAGGAGTAATATAAAATATTATGATTCTCGGTCAGTATGCTTAGTTTGAGTTTGGTGTTGTTTGACGGCTTGCTGCGGATGCGATGATTGTAGTTTCCATGTATTGGGGCGTCAAGTTAATCTTCAATTATTAGCCTTGACTCAGTCTGCTTCAATTCGGGAGAGCCAATTGCCATTTCAATATCTCATCTTGCACAAGATGCGATTGCTTAATTTTCTAACACATTTTTACTTATTCTGAGTATGATTTGATGCTGTAGTATACCCATCTTCGAAGGGTATTGAATTATTTATCGAAGTTGAATGTTTCCAGCAGGAACGGGATCGCTGACATCAGCACTGTTACCAATTAGGTGACTGTTGTGCAGTACGACATGTAATCTCAGCTTTGAGTTACCCTACATATCAACTATTACTTATGAGTTTGACATCTAGTATGCTTGTAACTACTTCAATTCGAGTACAATATCCCTTAGATCTTACAGCTTTCTGGTATGGGTGAAACATCTTTGGTTAAATGTGGTAGTTTTTATGTGAGCAAAAGTGTGTGTTTAATACAGAGATAAAGATAGGCGGTTCCCCTCCCCACCTGGGACTCGATTTTTGTACCTCTGGTACTGGCAGAACATTTTATTTACAGTTCACAGCATCTTTCCCAAACATAACTTCGTGACCATTCATTTTAAAGTTTTAAAGTAATATTAATTTTAATTTAGAGCTCCTTTACGTAATAGTTTTTAATTAATATCATTGTATTTTTTTTTTTTTTTTTATACAGTTTAATACTTAATTTTTATAATTTTTTTTTCATATTTAGACTATTTTTACATTTCATAATATTTTTTTCTTATTGTTCAAATAATTTTTAAGTACTTATTACGTTATAGTTTCAAAAAAATTTAATATTTGAATTTGATTTTTTTTTTGTTGTACCTACTTTTATTTAACTTAAAGTTAAGTTAATTGATTTATTTGAGTATCAATTAATCAATTATATTTGTTTTATTTCATATATATATATATATTTTTTAATGTAGGTATTTATTTATGTATTTTTGTAGTTTTTATAAAATATTGTTTTTTTTTTGTAAATAATTGATTTTTAAGCAAAGGTTTAAATAATTGATCTTAGATTAATTTTTATACTTTCGTAGTTGTCAATCAGTTATTTATTTATGTAGCTTTCTTAGTATGTATATATTTTTTATTTAATTAGTGCAACTTTAAATATTTTAGGCTTTAAACAAAGAAAAGAATTGGAATAATGTATTGAGAAGAAAGTGGAATATAATGAATTGAGGTATTAAAAATAAAAAAATATGAAAAGATTTTGGTTAAAGAGTTTTTGACATCTTAACGTTATCTGAAAATAGAAAAAAAATTGGATTAAATGCTCAAAAACAAAGATAAATAATAAATTACTGAAACTTTGAATAAAATAAGTTTGTAGTACTATCTAGTTTAAAACTCAAGACAGGATTTACAGGATTTAGTTTAAGTGGTTATGCTTTGCGTACCCACGGACATAAGCCTCTTGATTGATTGACTGATCTCAATTTTTGATTGTCGTTGTTCACAGAACTTCTTATATTTTTCACTAAGAGGATGTGACTTCGATCAAAAGAGTCGTCTTTTTCTCGTTTATATTTTTTAGAAAATATGTTAGAGATTAAGTTTAGGACATTATCCACTGAAAACATTTTTTAGGGGAAGAAACCCTCGTTTCACTTAATTTGTGACTCCTGTTTTTTATTTGTCTTGAAGAGGTTCTTGGAAATTCGGTACTTTTTCTATTTGAAGTAAACGGATATATAAGGGGAAACTTTGATACCAGCTTTCTGTTGTTATCCAAAAATTTTAATGTGTTGGTAACAGAGTCAATTATAGCATGGTTCCCAAGAATATCCCTGCCTATTATACCATCGGCGGGTATGTTATTTAGGCCATCTATTATATTCCAATTTAATTTTATTTTTCCCTTCAAACTCGACCGAATTGAACCTAAAGTTTCGCCAATCCCTTCAGAAGCTAATTTTATTTTACATTTTTCTTTAGTTCGTATTTTTGCATTATTTTTTAATGCACTACTTACTAAAAAGCTTGCTTTTTCATTTTCGTCTATTAAAACAAAAATTTTACCTCTCTTAGCATTTGGAAATGGCAGTTTTATATACATTTTTTTCTTGGATTCTTTATTGTTAAATTTACTTTTCACTTCGATGATGATTTTATGAATTTTTGAATAAAATTCATAAATCATATCGAAACATTTAGTGAATACTAACAATTGTGAAATGAAAAAAATGTAGTTAAAAACTGAAGGTATTTGAAAATCATAAATTTGGTTTTTTTAACAACGGGGATTGGCGTTTTGGCAGATTTGGTAATTTGAGTGGATGGATAAGGGACGATCTGTTTGTTTTTTGGTAACGTTGGGTTTTTGACCCAATCATATTTTACAAAATATCGTCTTTTACATCTACACTCATTCTCAGAGTGTCCAACCCTAGAACACCAATCGCATCGTACCCTAGTCTTTTGCGGGTTTGCCGCTTCTAATTGACCTTTGGGTAACGAAAGTGTTCTTTGAGGTTGTCCATGTGCCTTACAGGTATTGTGGAAAGAAGTATTTC
Organism: Episyrphus balteatus; assembly: GCF_945859705.1. NCBI lineage: Eukaryota > Metazoa > Arthropoda > Insecta > Diptera > Syrphidae > Episyrphus > Episyrphus balteatus. The sequence continues at coordinate 76,220,339 of NC_079134.1, read as the reverse complement.
TCTTAAACCTGCAATAAGCACTTTTGTGGTTTGTTTTCTTACAGAATTTACAAACCACTTTCTCTGAGAAATTTTTTACATTAATCTCCTTTCGAGGAAGAAATGTCTGCCAATCTTTGGTTACACATGCTGTAACCTTTTCACTTTTTGTCGTGTGACACATAATTATGTTAATTATAAAAAAAAAACTAGTCACTTGGAGTCAAACAATATAACGTAGGTATTTATTTAAATTGCTTATCCCGAACTCGAAGTTTTAAACTGACCTACATTAACTAAAATTAACGTATACTGGCCGTAATAATAAAACAATTCAAGCAAAAAAAAATTTAAAAAAAAGTGAAAAAAACGAAAACGATTCAAAACAAAAATAAAAACGAAATATACTTACCTGCTTATTGACATACGTACATACATAAATATAGTGTAGTCGTTGTCAACTGTGGTTTCGTATTCCAATTGATGTTGCACTTTGAATTTAATTAATTATTTTCTTTCGAAAAAGCAAAAAACTATGATTCACTGTGATCACTTAAAATTTCCATAAGTCGACACAACACAAAATTATTGGTTATTTTTATTTTCTTTTCATTATTTTATTTATTTATTTATTGATTTTTTTTTTTTTTTTTATTGCGATTTAAAGGTTCGCGGACCGGCTGCGCCAATGTTATAACAATCGAAAGATGTTATTTTATGGGAATTCGCAGGGATTAATATTTAAACAACTCTACTGGTTTACGTATTGAATGAGACTCACCTTGTCTTGTCATTCCGATCGTCGCGAGCCCAACTTCCTCAGTGGATAATCGTCGGCACGTTTAAAGAGTCAGCACAATTCAATTATTGTCTTATTGCACTTTGATTGACCCAAAACAATATCCGTATGGACAATCAAAGTGAACATAACAATTGAAGTGTGCTGAGTTCAACGCACGACGATTTCCTCTGGTAGGTATGGAAGAGAGCACAACAACGAATAAAACGAAGAAAGAAAGATTTAAGTGAATAAAGAAAGAACTAAAGAAAGAACTAAAAAGAAAATAAATGGAAAAAGTGAATTAAAGATACATATTATATAAATTTGAATATAAAAAAAAAGAGGTTCAAAAATCATAGTTAAATTAAAATAAAATTTAAAGTAAAATTAGATTTTTTTATTAAAATAATTTTAAGAGTAATTTTATAATACAAAAAAAAAAATTTAGTGAGTAAAAGCTTATCTGTATTTAAAGTTAAAATAATAGTATCGGTAAAAGAAAAAAAATTAAATTCAGTGATTTTTAAAACGACGTTCCTGATACGTGCTGCCGGCAGGACTTCGAGGGACGTGTAAAAACGTGAGTAAATAAAAATTATTCACATATATATATATATTTGTCTGGGACGACAAAGAATTCCCCAGACCCAACATAAAAATACATATATAACTACTATTAAGTACAGATTTTTGCTTAAATTTTTAAATTAAATCTTAAATTTTAATTTATTAATTTTCTTAATGAAATATTATACGTATAAAATAACAAATATTAAAATTTTTGAACCTTCAAACAAATAAAAATCTTTCATTGCTACCAGAATTTGGTGGTTACATTTAAATGGTTTTTAACAGCAGGATGATTTGCTAAAATTCGAAGCATTTGGTGTGTGAAGGGTCTTTGTCAGACCACCTAAAAGGAATGGACTAGAACGAGAACATGACATAAGATATATTTTTTTTAGCTGGTAAGCAATTTAGGGGCTATCTTCCACAACATGGGCCAAGGAAGATAGCGAAGGATATGTTTTCGAACATATGGGAGGGATGGCCAAGCGGATCCCAACAGCACCGGGCAAACCTTCATGGTTCCAGCGAACCCTTATCTTGGGGAGACGATGGATATAGGTGTTAGAATATTTTTATCTTGATAAACAGATAAAAATATATTTAGATTAGGTTAGGATAGCTTGTATTAAGGGGGTTAATTTTACTAATATATTCTATTGGTAATTTCATATTTTAAAATTAAGTTTATAGTTAGTTATAAGATTTAGTTTATCTAAATTCAAGATAGATATTATTTTCTTTCAGCATTTATCCATCCTTTCGTCAAGGTAATGGCATAGGCCATGTGCAGTATGTTCCTTTTCATTTATTTCTTTTCTCCTATCGTCCGAACAAAGTCCGTCTGATTAAAATTATAGATCATCAGTTTTCTCCTTCTTCTTTTTTAATTATTTTATATACAATCGGCATGATTTTTTTTTAGAGTGAGCCTAGAGTGTTAGTAAAGGACAAGAACCACCCCGTCCGACGAGCCTTAGCCGTGCCCGAGACAAGCATGCCGCCGTCCTTTAATGAAGCACAATATCGCCCCTATGGCCAAATCCAAGCTCATTTCAATGGCGCCCAACGATTTTGTAAAATCATTTCTCGAGACCAATTGCTACTTCAAGGGGACGATTTTCTTCGGAAGGTCGTCACCTTGGACTTTCAATAGCCTTTTCAAAACTTTTAAAATTTTACTTTTCTATCTTTACTATAAAACATACTCACAGCCGTACATACTCCTGCTTCTTCTCATTAATTTAAAAATTTCTGTCCAAAACTTATAGGTCCTTAGAACCAGTGTTTCCGTGAGGAAATTGAAAGATTGATATGGAAGCAGGAGTGGGACGATTTTGAAAGGCCATATGCTTTGCGCTGTCCTTTGAATTAAAGGCACAGTCCAGATTCTAGTGAGGCGTGAGCTTTGGTCTTGAAACATCGTCCGTGTTGATGCTTAGCTCGAAGTTCAGGCCGGCCTTCTATCAGTTTTTTTTCAAACGTTGCAAGTAGTGGCAAGAAGGAAAGGTTATGCATCAACACTCGTTGGGATCAAGGGGGTTCCAGCTATTAACATGACAGACTTGACTGACAGGACATACAGACATTTTCCTTTTTAGAATGGACACCTGACACAGGGACTTCACACACCACCGCGTCAATAAATAGAAAAACAAAGTCATAAATAATTCACTAAACAAATAAGAATAAAGAAACAGAAAGTGCATTTGCTTATACAGGGTGTCCCACAGTCACCGCCCCAAATGAAAACCATGGATTTCTGAGGTCATTTTAAGTCGAAAAACTTAAGAGGTAATTTTCTCGTTTTCGTCCCGTTTTCGAGTTACCACGGTTTTTATGATATTTGCTCTCTTGTCTTTTAACTGGCCTTATCTTTGCCAAACTAAGTTTGATTTGAAAGATTTTTTTTACAATCAATCAAGAATTTATTACAGTTTAAGTTTGTCTCAAAACTTTTTTTTCTGCGGACAACCGTTTTTCCACAATTTTACATCAAACACAATGTTCTTCGTTTTTTAAGTTGTTTTTTACACTTTCATATCATTTAAGTCAAAAAAACACGTTAATGAGTATTAATTTTTTGTCCTTTTTATTAAAGCCCAGTTTATTTTCATAAAAAAATAAGTTTTATTTCACAAAAAAGGCTACTGAAAGTAATTAAAAAAAATAAACAAACTGAGTGAAATAAAAAAAAAATATTTTTTAAATAAAAAATTAATTTAAATGAACTAAAAACTTTTTCTGAGCTATTGTGGTTAAGAAAAGAACAAATAGAAAAAGCTCAGAAAAAATTTTAATTCATTTAAATCAATTTTTTATTTAAAAATTATTTTTTTATTTTTTTTAATTATTTTTAATTACTTTCAGTAGCCTTTTTTATGAAATAAAACTTATTTTTTTTTTATGAAAATAAACTGGGCTTTAATAAAAAGGACACAAAATTAATACTCATTAACGTGTTTTTTTGACTTAAATGATATGAAAGTGTAAAAAACAACTTAAAAAACGAAGAAAATTGTGTTTGATGCAAAACTGTGGAAAAACGGTTGTCCGCAGAAAAAAAAGTTTTGAGACAAACTTAAACTGTAATAAATTCTTGATTGGTTGTAAAAAAAAATCTTTCAAATGAAACTTAGTTTGGCAAAGATAAGAACAGTTAAAGCACAAGAGAGCAAAAATCATAAAAACCGTGGTAACTCGAAAACGGGACGAAAACGAGAAAATTACCTCTTAAGTTTTTCGACTTAAAATGACCTCAGAAATCCATGGTTTTCATTTGGGGCGGTGACTGTGGGACACCCTGTATATATATTCTTTAATAAATTCAAAATTTGTTTTATCGTACAAATACATTTTTTTTAATAAATTTTTTTTATACATTTTTTTTATATTTGTTTACAACACATTTTTTTATTTTTGGTATTTTTTTGGTTCTTTCTCATCCGATTTTTTTTAAATTTTTTTTTATTATTTTTATACACATTTTTCATTACACTGAAAGAAATTTTCTACACAAGTTTTTTTTTTTAGTTTTATTTATATGTAACCTTTTTTTTAAATACATTTTTTTTTTTTTTGAATTTAACAAAAATTTTTTTAGATATTTAGGATAATTTTTTTTTATTATTTCTGAATTTTAGATTAAATTTTTTTTAATTTCTTTATTATTCTCTTTTATAAATCATTGCTGAGTATAAAATTTTTTTTTTGTAATTCATTTTTTTTTTGATACTAATTCAATCAGTTTTTAAAAAAAGTGGAATTCAAATAATAAAGGATATAAAAACTAGTTTAGTATTCGAAATATGGCAGGTAGAAATACGGGTGCTGTATCTAGGAATGGTTTACCAAGTCCTTTTGTGAGATTTCCTCTCAGGACTCTTACGGAAGAGATTGAGGATAGGACATCTACAGCTGGGAGCAGTCCTAGTGCAATGTCCACTTTGAATGGCGACGCTCTGAGTAGGTCATTGGGTGAAAATCCGCCTATGCTATATGGGTCAGATAGACCCAGTGGCATTTCAAGTAGAGGAAGTATTCGAAGTGAATCAAATAGGGAATTTGCTTTTCATCGAGCAACTATAGAAGAGATCGATGAAGAGAATAGCCTAGACGGCGTAGATGACGATAACGACATCATAAATCAGATTCGATATTTACAGATCGAAGATAGAAATGTCCGTGCTGAGATGGAAGAGAGAAATTCACATCGCGAAAAATCTCGTGAATCATTAGATTCTAATTTTGGGTCAGGGAAAAGAGCTTCTGAGAAGATTGAAAAGAAAAGTCAATTCTTCGAAACCGAAGCTGACTACATTAAAAGAGTAGCAGAGGAAAGTATCTCTAATAAAATAGAATCGGCGATATCAGTGGCAGTGAGGGAATGTAATGATCGGACACTTAATATGTTTCATGATGGCATGACAAAAATGTTTAATAATGTGGAAATAAGTTTAAAGAAATAAACAAAAAAATAAGCGAACTTGAAAACACTTCCACTTCTATAAAAGATAATGTTCCTTCTCTGTCTAAACAATCTAATAATACTTTCACGTTTAATTCAAATTTTAAAAATCCAATAGTTCCTCCTACTGCTAACGTATCTTTAAATACAAAACCACCAACTAGTGGAGGTAACCAAAATAATTCTAGGGATACAGAAAACTTTAGAGATACACGAAAATTAGACGTACACAAATGGGATGTAAAGTTCGATGGGTCATCAAAATCTGTGTCTGTTGAAAGCTTCATTTTTAGAGTTGAATTTATGAAAAAGAATCATAACTTAAGCAACAAAGAATTACTTAAAAACTTCCATTATTTGTTGTCAGGTACCGCTCGGACATGGTACTGGCAGTACCTAGAGGAAAATTATTTAGCAAATACAATCCTCAACTATGAGAATTTGAAATCGGAACTTTTAAATCAGTTTAAAAATAAAAGAAAAGATCCTGAAATCCTTCGACAAATTATGGATAGGAAGCAACTTCAACATGAAAGCTTCGATGAATTTTATAGTGACATTAGGGGTCTCTTTTTACAAATGCGAAATCGTCCTAATGAACAGGATTTGCTAGGGATTTTAATGCCAAACATTAAGGATAGGGTAGCAAATCTAATTTTTAGCTCTAATATAAGTACGATTCGTGATTTAAGGGAAGAATGTAGACGGGCTGAAATTCACTTAGCAGAAAGAGAGAAGTTTAGGAAAAATGTTAGCGAAGTAGATTACAAAAAAGCAAATTTGCAAGAAGATGAAAGGACAGGTGAAGAAAGCTTCTTTAATGGCGAAGGAGAAGAAGAATATGATGTTGCTGCTATTCAGCAAAATAGATTGAATACGAATTTTAATAAGAAAGGTTCAGGTCCACCTAAACAAAACGAAAGAGAAAAACCACATTTTAGTGGAAATGACCGCAAGAAAGAGGACAGGGAAACATATCATTTAAATGTGCATCTTGTATGGGAAAAGTACAGGTCGGAAGTGCATCCGGGAGTCCACTTCCGACGAAAATGCAATCTCCTGTGAATCCGAGTCAAACGGAAAAATAAATATTTTAAGAAGAATAACCAATGAAAATGAAATTGAACCAAAACCTGAAATACTTCCTGCAAAATCGCTTCACCAAAGGCTTGTTGATTATCAAGAAGCTAGAAAACGTATCTTTGGTGAAGAGATAGAACAAGTTACAAAAAAATCTAAAAATTATAAGAAGATTGAAAAATTAAGGGAAAAGTGTGCAATATTGAGGTCACATAAAAAGAGAATAGAATCATCGATTATAACAAATACAGACGACAATAGACCATACACAAAAGTACATATTGATGGTGAAGAGATGCTCGGTCTTTTAGACAGTGGAGCATCTGTTAGTTGTTTAGGGTTTTGTGCAATAGATTTCTTAAGAAATCATAATATAGAAATCATAGAAATGAACATTGGAATAAAAACAGCTGATGGTAAAAATCAACAAATCTTAGGTAGATTCAAAACTAAAGTCTCCTGGGGAAATAAAATTGAAGAATTGGATATTTATGTCGTGCCAGGTCTTCAGCAAAAGTTATACTTGGGAGTAGACTTTTGGAGAGCTTTCAAGGTAGCTCCGAATATTGTGAGTGCTCTAGACATTCCATCACCGATGGTAGAACCGGATACTGATCCTGTACGGGATCTTTCACCAACACAAATTGGAGATCTAGAGCGGGTCAAGCAGCTGTTTCCTTCGTTTGCAGTGTTGGGATTGGGAAAAACTCATCTCGAAGAACACGTAATAGAAATGGAATATGATATACCCATAAAACAGCGGCATTACCCAATCTCACCTGTGATACAGGAGTTGATGTACGCGGAACTTGACCGGATGCTCGAACTCGGAGTCATAGAAGTAAGCAATAGTTCTCCAGTTGTGCTGGTGAAAAAACCTGGGAAGAACAGGCTTTGCTTAGATTCACGTAAAGTGCACGCGGCTACAAAAAAGTTTGCATATCCGCTACCACACATCGAAGGTATTATAAGCCGCCAGCAAGATACACAGTTTATATCCAGCATTGACTTAAAGGATGCTTTCTGGCAGATTCCACTGGAGGCCAAGTCAAGGGAGAAGACAGCTTTCACAGTCCCTGGACGACCATTGTACCAGTTTACGGTTATGCCGTTTGGACTGTGCAATGCCGCTCAGAGAATGTGCAAGCTGATGGACAAAGTCATTCCCGGTCATATGAGGGAGAATGTCTTTGTTTATCTGGATGACCTTTTGATTTGTTCACCAGATTTTGAATCTCACATTAAAGCACTAGAGGAGGTAGCAAAATGTTTGCGTGACGCTGGTCTCACTATTAACGTGGAGAAAAGCAAATTCTGCTTCAAGGAGATTAAGTACCTTGGTTATTTCACCGGTGATGGGTGTCTTAGAACCGATCCGGATAAAGTCTCAGCGGTGAAAGGCTTCCCAATTCCAAAGACTTCTAAGCAACTCCGTCGGTTCCTGGGAATGACAGGCTGGTATAGAAGGTTCATACCAAACTTTGCGACCATTTCAGCTCCAATGACCGATTGTCTTAAGCAAGGCAAAGCTTTTTTCATGACAGACGAAGCGGTCAAGGCCTTCGAGGAGCTGAAAAACAAGTTGGTAACTGCGCCAATTTTAATAAACCCGGCCTTCTCGAAACACTTTTACATTCAGTGTGATGCATCGACTTCAGGTGTAGGGAGTGTTCTTTTCCAGAAAGATGCTGAGGAGAACGAACGACCCATAGCATTCATCTCTCAGAAACTGAATTCCGCTCAAAGGAATTACACAGTGACTGAACTTGAATGCTATGCGGCCGTTCTGTCGGTAAAGAAGTTCAGGGCATACATTGAGGGATTACCATTCACAATAATCACGGATCATCATGACCCAAAAGGATCTGTCTGGAAGATTGGCCAGATGGAGTTTCAAACTGCAGGGTTTCGTTTTTAAAATCGAACACCGAAAAGGGGTCCTCAATGTAGTCCCTGATACTCTCTCACGTATCCATATGGAAGAGCTCAATTCCGAAATAGAAATGCAGGAAGTTGATCTCAGTTCTCCATATTTCTGTTCTCAGGAGTATGAAGAGCTGAAGAAGACAGTGGTGGAAAACAAAGAAAGATTGCCTGATGTATGTGTTTCGGAAGGTTTCGTTTACAAACGGACAGACATAAGAACCGGTGACGAGCTTCAAGAAGACAGAGCCTGGAAACTCTGGGTTCCGAAGGAGTTGCATGGAAACCTCTTGGAGGCGGCTCATAATTCACCAGCTGCAGGACATGGAGGAATCCATAAGACCTTGGCAAAACTGCGAAAAAAATATTTTTGGCCAAATATGACCACCGACGTGCGAGAACACGTAAGTTCATGCGAAATTTGTAAGTGCAATAAACCTCTAACTGTGATATCACGACCTCCAATGGGTAACCAGGTCGTGACTGAAAAACCTTTTCAAAGGTTATACATAGATTTCTTAGGACCGTATCCTAAGACAAAATCAGGAAATACACATATATTCATTTGCTTAGACCACTTTAGTAAATTTGTGTTTCTAAAACCCATAAGAAAAGCTACTTCAGCAACCATAGTGCAATATTTAGAAGAAAATATATTCCATATTTTCGGTGTACCAGAGTACATACATTCGGACAATGGAAAACAGTTTGTATCTGAACTGTTTTCCAGCTTTCTCAAAAGATATGTGGTTAAACACATCAAAAATGCATTTTATTCGCCTCATGCGAATGCATCCGAACGAGTAAATCGCTCAGTTTTAGCAAAAATAAGATCTTATTTGGAAACCGACCAAAGAAACTGGAATACACATGCAAGCAGTGCAGCATTTTCTTTACGAAGCGTAATCCATGATTCCATTTCATTTGAACCATACTACGCGGTTTTCGGTTCACAAATGGTACAGCATGGAGGATCTTATGAGCTTTATAGATGGCAATAAAGCTATAAGCAATACTAATGATAAGTTAGAATTAATAAGAAAAAAGATTTTTGAAAATTTAAAGCTAGCACATGAAAAAACCACAAAAACCTATAACACACGAAGTAGGGACATAAAATACCAAGTAGGTCAAATTGTGTATAGGAGAAATTTCAAGCAAAGTAGCTTAGCGGACCACTACAATGCGAAATTAGGACCAAAATTTCTGAAGTCCATTGTTTTAAAAACAATTGGGAATTCTCTATATGAATTAGGTAATCTCAGAGGAGAAAAAGTAGGAACTTTCCATGCTAAGGATCTTCATACTTAAATCTTCAAAAATCCTGACAATCTATACTGCTAAGTAAAACCTATGTGATTAATTTCTGTGATAAACTTTTCACTACGATAAACCTACTTCTGTCAAAACCTCTACCTTTGAAAAACCTACTTGTAACACAGTTTTATTTTTTTATTTTTCTTTAACTTCAATGTGCAATATAGTTTTAAGTGCATTATTTTATTGATATGCAAAAGAATCTGTGATACTAAGAAAATTTTAAATACATCTTTCATCTGTGATATCCACGTAACGTCTCTTTTATGTAAACTTTAACTTTCGTTCTTCACAAAAAAACAAAAAAAAAAAATCCCGAAACACAGTGTAATCACAATAATGTATCTTAATGAAAGCCCGGCTTTAACAGTAGAGCATTAGTTCAGGGCGGGGCTCTTGCCACACGTTTGACGAGCAATAATTTGTTGAAAATCGCATATACATACAACCAGCACCACTCCTTTTTACGACGCTTTTGACCTCACGACCACTCAGCTAAAATCGTCGAGATTGTAACGTGAGCCAGTTGTATGTTGAGAAAAAAAAAAAGAAAAAAATAAGCATTTCATTCTTAAACCTAACCTTAAACCTAACATGTAATCAACAAACTAGCACTACTTTAATAAAAATATAATAATAAATAATAATAATAAAAAAAAAAACAAATCTAAACTACATTCTAACTACCATTCATCATACATATTTGGAGGGAGGAGGTGATCATACACCACCCCCTCAACCTCGGTTCATTTTTTTGCATCCATCTCCCATCTTCCACTTGTGGTTGCATATCATCCACAATAGTTTTTTGGATTATACTGTTAGAAACGGTGGATAATTAAAAATCTTAAAAGTCCGTTTCAAAATAATTATATTTTAATGTTTCAAGCAAACAAATCGATCTGGGCTTCTTCCTTTCCAATTTGATAATGATTTTTGATTTTTAGTTTTGTAAACATTTTAAATATCAGCTACTATATTTGTTTGCAAAGTTTTGAGTTATTCGTTCTCATTCTTCAAGTAAAACCTCTTGTGGTGCTATTTCAATTGATCCTCTTCTTTTTAATGGATATACATATCTAATAGGTGCTAGCTTAAAAATCTAAATATCTCAAAAAGAGTCTTCAAGATCGCTTACAAAATGTAATCAAATCTATATCTGATGCCCTGGCGGCAAAATATAACTGGCATTCGATAAAAATTAATATCTACCAATTTTATCCAATGTCTGCACGCCTGATCGGACCAATTCACATTAAAAATTTACTTCACTCACCCATAAAGCCAGTTCAATACTTTTAGGAATAAATAAAAAAAAGTAAGTCCTCATCACAAACTCATCGATGGGATTCTAAGGCTTGAATTAAAATTTTTTTTAAATTCTTCGGTTCTCATAACTCTATTTCTGTTGATACATCATCATTCCAAATGTTTGGCTTGTTAAATTTTTAGGTCTTTTAGTTCTTGGATTCATTTTTTTGTTGCAAAATATCCCTTTGATAATTTGTAGGCTCTCTTTTTTTTTTTATTCTTCCGTCAGTTTATTATGATTGCATTGAGTCTTATCCCACTTCTGATGTTAGAAACGGTGGATAATTAAAAATCTTAAAAGTCCGTTTCAAAATAATTATATTTTAATGTTTCAAGCAAACAAATCGATCTGGGCTTCTTCCTTTCCAATTTGATAATGATTTTTGATTTTTAGTTTTGTAAACATTTTAAATATCAGCTACTATATTTGTTTGCAAAGTTTTGAGTTATTCGTTCTCATTCTTCAAGTAAAACCTCTTGTGGTGCTATTTCAATTGATCCTCTTCTTTTTAATGGATATACATATCTAATAATACGTTGTAGATCCCATAATTTGCACAAGATATATCCCAAGATAGTGGAGAGGCAATATTGGGAGATTTCCACTACAACAGGTAGTGGCGAATAAAATTTCCAGATTTGCCTTTGTTGTTTTTATCTCCATCTATCTGGGGCACTAAAAGCTGAAACACAATCACGCTTTGCCGTCAATTTTGACAACTGCGAAAAGTTCAACTATAGGAAATCTGTGTATCCTCACACAATGACGCTTTTCTTACGTACGCTTTTTTTGACAAACGTAAGGAAACGTAAGAAAGCGAGCAAAAGTTCAACCAGACTGAACTTTTGCTCGCTTTCTGACATTTAACAGACAGTTACAGTCACCCACATTATTATTGCGCCAAATGTGAATAAAAAAAAATAAATTATTGCAAAACTATGTGTGTTTTTTAATTTCTCTATATAGATTTTGCACAAAAAAACCACATCGAGATATTTTAAATCAAAACAATTTACGTATTAAAAACAAAAAAAAATTTAATGATGTTTTAGACTGAGTTTTATTGTTAAAAACAATATATTTTGATTGGTTTTGTTTTTATAACTATGGGATTAAAGAATAAACTAATTTCTATGCATTTTTTAAACACATTAATATCCTCTTTCATTTTTCCACAATTAAATCAAGATAAAGACTTGGCCCAATAATTTTGTGAGTGACTGTGTTTTTTTATTTGACAGCAGATTTTATGTTGCAATCAGATGTTCAAAGTCAAAGTGACAGAAGCGCGCTTTGAGGATTTCTCAACGTAACGCAACGAAACGACGCCCTAAAGCGTGATTGTGTTTCAGCTTTAAGTCTTTCGTTATGCCATTTTTGTATTCTTTATCATTCTCTTTAATAATATATTAAATCTAAAAGAAAAGAAAAGTCATTAAAAAAGAAAATAAACAAAAAAATAAATACTAAAAATAAAACTTACCAATTATACATCCATTCCCCACCACGTTTAGTTATATTTTTATAATTTACATAGAATATTTTGACACTTCAAAATAACACTCTATCTGTCTCTTTCTTAAAGGAGAGAAAAGAGTACAGATAAAAATTATGTAATTTAAGTCGGCCATTTCTTTTGCGGCGAATTCAAAAAGAAAGGAAAGTACCAAAGGATGTAGTAGAATTATTTATGGGAACTTAAGATCGTAGCCGGAAATACGAATTCAAGTGTCGGTTACACTTTGAAAATAGGAAAAAAAGTAGTAAATGCAATAAATAGTATTCTAGAATGTTTTAGGATTATAAGATGCAATATTTATGCTGTGATATTAGTTTATAAGATAGGAATATATTTATAATCTGTGATATTAGTTGTAAGGTAGCCAAATATAGTGCAAACAGTACAATAGTAGTGAATACTTGTTATATGTATAAGTGAATACTTGTTATATATATAAGGGTAATACGTTACCCATATTAGGCTTGTAAGTACAAAAGAGTGAAGAGTACAAATGTTAATACCAGTAACTATGTCCAGCTACCCTACGGTTATAGGCTTATGTATTTCATAAAACAAAGAATTTTAGAAGTAAATTGGGGGTCTTTGTTTAAGGGTTTAGACAAAGGGTAGTTATATGACCAAGAAATCTCAGTCAGATCAGTGTTAATCTTGTCGAAGAATTTTTGATCAATAGTTGAACAAAGTTTCACATAGTTTTAAACTAATTTAGATTTTTATTTTTACTATAAAATCGAATTAAAACTGAAAAAAAGTGAAAAGTTGCAACAAATAATAAAATATAAAATTCTAAAAGAAAAAAAAAAACTCAAAATTTCAAGAAAAGTGAATTAAGTGAGATTTCACTAACAAAGCTGCAAAGCCCCATACAGCAGTAAAAGATTTTTTTTTTTAAGATTTAAAAGAAAATAAGCAGAGGTATGTAGTTTCACCAGGCATAGATTGTGGTGACTTTATCTTGAACATTTTTTTTTTACATTCGTGTATAGGTACTCATTTGTAGTCCTGGGGCTACGAAATTCAAAGTGGACACAAAGGTGCCTCTGCCCCCTTTTTTATCAAGACCATAGATGTCCTGTATGAAGGTTATCTGACAAAAGGAAAAGGAAGCAATTCAGTACAGGAATCTATTTCAAACGAGGGATTTTATAAACGATTAAATCTAGACGGGTACATAAGGATTTAGAAGGAGCTAGAAGCTGCGAAAGTTTAAACGAATAAAACGAAGAAAGAAAGATTTAAGTGAATAAAGAAAGAACTAAAGAAAGAAAATAAATGGAAAAAGTGAATTAAAGATACATATATAAATTTGAATATAAAAAAAAAGAGGTTCAAAAATCATAGTTAAATTAAAGTAAAATTTAAAGTAAAATTAGATTTTTTTATTAAAATAATTTTAAGAGTAATTTTATAATACAAAAAAAAAAAATTTTAGTGAGTAAAAGCTTATCTGTATTTAAAGTTAAAATAATAGTATCGGTAAAAGAAAAAAGTTAAATTCAGTGAGACGTGTAAAAACGTGAGTAAATCAAAATTATTCATATATATATATATATATATATATATATATATATTTGTCTGGGACGACAAAGAATTCCCCAGACCCAACATAAAAATACATATATAACTACTATTAAGTACAGAATTTTGCTTAAATTTTTATTGAATTTTGATAATTTTTCCTTTTAATCTTAAATTTTAAATTATTAATTTTCTTAATGAAATATTATACGTATAAAATAACAAATATTAAAATTTTTGAACCTTCAAACAAATAAAAATCTTTCATTGCTACCAGAATTTGGTGGTTACATTTAAATGGTTTTTAACAGCAGGATGATTTGCTAAAATTCGAAGCATTTGGTGTGTGAAGGGTCTTTGTCAGACCACCTAAAAGGAATGGACTAGAACGAGAACATGACATAAGATATATTTTTTTAGCTGGTAAGCAATTTAGGGGCTATCTTCCACAACATGGGCCAAGGAAGATAGCGAAGGATATGTTTTCGAACATATGGGAGGGATGGCCAAGCGGATGCCAACAACACCGGGCAAACCTTCATGGTTCCAGCGAACCCTTATCTTGGGGAGACGATGGATATAGGTGTTAGAATATTTTTATCTTGATAAAAAGATAAAAATATATTTAGATTAGGTTAGGATAGCTTGTATTAAGGGGGTTAATTTTACTAATATATTCTATTAGTAATTTCATATTTTAAAATTAAGTTTATAGTTAGTTATAAGATTTAGTTTATCTAAATTCAATTAAGTTTATAGTTAGTTATAAGATTTAGTTTATCTAAATTCAAGATAGATATTATTTTCTTTCAGCATTTATCCATCCTTTCGTCAAGGTAATGGCATAGGCCATGTGCAGTATGTTCCTTTTCATTTATTTCTTTTCTCCAATCGTCCGAACAAAGTCCGTCTGATTAAAATTATAGATCATCAGTTTTCTCCTTCTTCTTTTTTAATTATTTTATATACAATCGGCATGATTTTTTTTGAGAGTGAGCCTAGATTGTTAGTAAAGGACAAGAACCACCCCGTCCGACGAGCCCGAGACAAGAATGCCGCCGTCCTTTAATGAAGCACAATATCGCCCCTATGGCTAAAACCAAGCTCATTTCAGTCTCCAGGCCCTGATAGTATTCTGCCTATCATGCTACAAAAGCAGCAAGAGATAGCAGTTACGTGGCTTGAAAAAATCTTTAAAGGCTGCCTTCTTCTTAACCATGTGCCCAAGTCGTGGAAACAAGTAAGCGTGGTTTTCATTCCCAAAGTAAGCAAAAGAGGGCATGGATCCGCGAAGGATTTCCGGCCAATCACTTTAACATCTTTCCCACTCAAAACCTTGGAGAGAATTCTTGAAACTCATATTAGAGAGATCTTTAAAAGATGTCCTTTGGAGAGTCCGCAGCATGCTTACATGAGGGGCAAATCTACGGAAACAGCCCTCCATGAAGTCGTTCGTACAATTGAGAACTCGATCCACTTTAAAGAATATACCCTAGCTACCTTCTTAGATGTAGAAGGAGCTATTAACAATGTCCTAACCGAATCTATTCTCGAAGCCCTAGTGACTTTTGAAGTAGAAGACTACATCAGAAGTTGGATTATTTCAATGCTAAAAGAGAGAAGAATACAAGCAAGTTTAGGAAATTCACACTGTTTTAAGTGCGTCAACAGGAGTACGCCTCAGGGTGGCGTTCTTTCCCCCCTTTTATGGTTCCTTGTTATGAACAATATCCTCGTGAAGCTTGAGAGAAGTGGAGTGAAGGCAGTGGCATATGCGGATGATCTGGTTGTACTTGTATCAGGAAAATTTTTACCCGTGATCAGCGAGATCACTGACACGGCTTTGAGAAAAGTTAGCAACTGGGCTACAAGCTGTGGCCTAGGAGTTAATCAAAGTAAAACGGAATTGATGCTTTTTGCAACTAAAACCAAAATCCCTGCCTTCCCTCTACCTCAGCTTAACGGCCAAATCTTATCACTTTCTTCTAGCGCAAAATATTTAGGTGTAATTTTGGACACTAAACTGAGCTGGAAGCTAAATATAGAAGAGCGGGTTAAGAAGGCGAGCATTGCTTTCTATACCTGCAGTAAAACCTTTGGGAAAAAATGGGGTCCTAAATCAAAAATGATTCTATGGACTTACACAGCGGTGGTACGACCCATTCTTATTTACGACGCCATTGTTTGGTGGCCTGCTCTGAGTAAAGCATACAACATCAACAAACTTAAGAAAATCCAGAGAACGGCAAGCGTAGGGACGACTGGAGCCCTCCGGTCCTGCCCCACTGAGGCTCTAAACGTTCTCTTGACCTTTTACCCATAGACCTTCATATCAAATACCAGGTCTCTTGTAGCGTACTAAGGCTAAAAGAAACCGGCTGTTGGAAGGCAGAACCTTTTGGTCATAGTGACACAACAAATTTAGTACCATCAGATATGTTTCTGACCCCTACCGACTATCGCACTCCTACCTTGAACACTGTAAAGAATTGTAAGGTCAGCTTCCCGTCGAGGACAGACTGGGAAGATGTCATTGTGACGAAAGACTTCGACACTTGCATTTTCACTGATGGCTCAAAAATAGACTGTGGGGTCGATGCGGGTGTCTATCATGAATACCTTAATATTTCAAAATCCTTTCGACTTCCAAATTTTGCAAGCGTGTTTCAAGCAGAACTACTCGCAATTAGGGAAGCTTGCAAAGTACTAAGAATAAATTTAAATCAAACCCAGAATGTAGCTATACTAACAGATAGTCAGGCAGCTATAAAAGCAATTTCTTCAGTCATGACATCATCCAAACTGGTTCAGCAGTGCAGAGAGCAACTCTCAATACTGAGCGAAAGCCTCAAAATCACTCTAGTCTGGATCCCAGGACATAGTGGTTTTGAGGGCAACGAAAAGTCAGATGAACTGGCCAGGCAAGGATCGGCCCTTCATGAGTCGCTAGCGGAAGCAGTTAACATTCCAATAGGAGTCATGAAGGAATTGGCCGATAGGGGAACATGCAGCAAAGTTGGGTATACCACACAATACTTGCTGTCGCAGCTGTTTGGACCACCAAGAAAAAGAAACAGTCTTCCATTTTCTATGCCAATGTCCGGCCCTCGCTAGAAATAGAGCACTTTCTCTGGGGAGTGAATTCTTTAATGACATAGATAACATCTCAGAATCAAAGATCAAAGACTTGATCTCGTTCCTCAACGCAACAAAGTGCATTTAGGACTTCCTAAAAACTTGTCTTCCTCTTGAAATCAATCTAAATTCTATCTTCTAATACTACCGCGCGGCAGTCACCTTGACGTTGGTGCGGTGGCTTGAGTTTCAAAGATTCATCTGATCTACCGTGTTTGGGGAAACCTAAATCGGCAGTAATTTTGAGGAGTTACGACCAAGAACTGCCACCCCTAATCCAAGGTGATGTAACCGTGCCTATTGGAGTGGTTTGCAGCCAGGGGTATCCGGCTGTATTTTAACGGTGCCTCTTTTAAATCGGGTCGAATCAAAGAGTATCAAGACCTTATCTTATCATGCGGAGCTCTGATATGATGGACTTTTTTTATTCTCTAGCTTAACGTGGGAACTAACCAAAAATACATTAAAATGTCAAAAAAATCAAACAACAACAAAAATTTTAAAAAAATCGTTGTCCAGCGGGATGTCACCGCCAGCGATTTAGCGAGTCAGATGGAGAGAGATCTCCATGGCGACGACTCGTAACCTGGGTGCAGCAAAAAAGGTGCAAAGCCAAAGCAGCATAAAAAGAACCGGTTAGCTCAAGGTGCGGTATCATCAGAAGCTATCAGCGGGAGTATCCCTCCTAAGGTAGTGGAAGATGGTACTAGGGCCGAAGTAGATGCTAAAGAGGGGAACAAACCATCAGAAGCAGAATCGACTCCATCGACAATAACCATAAAAGCACGCACTAATCCGAATCCGGGGTCAGGTGGTCAAAACGACTCACTATACCGTGATTCGCTTAGTGGAGCGGGCAAGAAATGGTATAGCAGATTCCTGAGGCAAGGCTTGTCTCGGGAAGAAGCCAAGAAAAAGATGGAGGAGAGAAAGCTAGCAAATTCAAGCGAACCACCCAAAAGCCAAGACCAGGGTAAGCGGAAGAGCAGCCAAATAACTCCTCCTCAGAGGCAAGAAGTTAAAAAGCCCAGGACAAATGCAACTGTCGAAACGGGACTTAGTGCCGTCAAGGAAGGTGCTGAAGCACTGGGCTTAAGCTATACAAGTGTGGCAACTGGAGTTAAGGTTGCGGTCCTACCTAAGGATTTTCCTGAGGCATCTCTCAGTGCTGACGAACTGTCAACACTGGAAGAGGCCATAATTGAGGAGGTGTCCTTGGGATGGACACTCAAACTTAAATTCAATGGACTGCATTATAGAACAGGCTTTCTTTTAGTCGACTGCGTAGGGCAACCTACAGCAGATTGGCTAAAACTAAAAGCCTCAGAATTGCAAAATTGGAAGGGTACCGAATTGATGGCATGCTTGGGAGACGATATCCCCAAAATGCAGCACATCACTGTATTCCTTCCAAAAAGCAGTGGGCAAGAGGACAGGAAGTCATTGGCTCTTATCCAAGCCCAAAATGAAGGACTGGCAATCCAGGCCTGGAGGGTGCTCAAAAGCACGGCAGAAGGAAAGGGGCAACTGATGGTGATCAGCATTGATGCCAAGTCGGCCGAGGCTATAGTGAAGGCTCAACATGAACTTCACTATAAATTCGGCAAAATTGGTGTATCAGGCCTAAAGAAACCATCAGTGCCTACTACCTTGCATAAGCCTGAAAACGTAGCACCCGAAGCGACCCAAGAGGTAGAAATGTCAGATGCCCCAATTCCCAAAAGCATCATACGTCCTACCCGTTTTCCTACTACAGATTCCAATCAACCCAATGAAACCCCACCCACAAACTCCCTACCACCCCTCCAAAACACCCAACAATCCCTCCCATCCGGCAGCCAGGCAGATTCACTGGACCTCATGGGTATGGAAAAGGTTCGTCTCGACCATGAGTTAGAGGGCATGGACCTCACCTTGAGTCAAGCCGGGTCCGACGTGCTTCCTACTGAGGAGGAAGAAAACCATCTGTTAGCAGATGAGGGGGCAATGGTCCCCATCTGTTAAACTCAAAATGAACAGACGCGGGATCACCAAGCTAGCCCAAATTAACCTCCACCACGCAAAAGCGGCATCAGCAGTCCTGGTAAGAAAGTTTGCAAAGGAGAATTTGGGACTAGCACTGATCCAAGAACCTTGGACCTACAAAGGCCAGGTAAGAGGTCTAAATAGTAGTAACTCTGATTTGATATGGGACACGAGGTACGACTCGCCCAGAGCTTGCATAAAAATAAGAAATAATATAAAATTTATATGTCTTTCAGAATTTATGACGAGGAATCTGGTACCGATCCAGACCCAAATTGAGTGTGATGGTATACCTCAAACGATTGTTGTTGCGGCGGCTTACTTCCCAGGTGACGAAGACAACATTCCACCGACGGAGGTACAAAGGCTGGTCGATTACTGCAAAAGTAACAAACTACCATTGCTTGTGGGTTGCGACGCAAATGCGCATCACACAGCATGGGGTAGTACCGACATAAACAGAAGGGGTGAGTACCTTTTAGATTTTATATTGGAAAAATGTCTAGATATTTATAATTTGGGCAACACTCCCACTTTCGTAACTAGAATTAGAAAAGAAGTCCTAGACATAACGTTTGGAACTTCTAACTTAGGTCAGCTGGTAGAAGGTTGGAGAGTATCCAATGAACCTTCCCTGTCTGATCATAGAATAATTACATTCTCAATAACACGCCTTCTCACAGAGAACACCTCTGTAAGGAACCCTAAGAAAACCGACTGGAATCTTTACAGTGTGGTACAAATCAATCTTGAAAGAATCGGTCCGGCTAGAACGACTAAAAGTCACCTTGAACTTGACCATATGGTTAATGAGTTTAGTGGAGCAATCAATGAGGCATTTGAACTCAGTTGTCCCATTAAACCAATCAAAAGTCAGAAAGATGCTCCTTGGTGGAGCAAAAATCTGTCGAAACAGAGATCAAAGGTACGTAAACTGTTCAATGAGGCAAACAGAACTGGGGAGTGGGAAGGTTATACGGCAGAGTTGACGATTTACAACAAAGAAATCAGAAAAAAAAAAAAGAAATAGTTTTGTGAGTTTTTGTGAAAATATTACCGCTACTTCAGCTGCAGCGAGACTACACAAGGCTCTAGCGAAAGACAAAACCATAAAGTAGCTAGCGCTTAGATACTATGATGGTAGCTTTACTGAAAATGAAGAACAAAGGTCGACTCTGCTACTTAACACTCACTTCCCAGGATCGCTTCCAATGACAGGAAATGTTATAGAAAGTGCAACTTTCAAACCTAACAAAACAGACTGGAAGTTAGCTACAGCTATCTGTTCAGGCAAAAGAATTGACTGGGCGATAAACACCTTTCAACCTTTTAAGTCACCAGGTGTCGATGGTATCTTCCCTGCTCTACTTCAAAAAGGGGCGGAAGACCTGATGCCGTATATTATTAGCATACTTCGTAGTAGCATGGCACTTGGGCATGTACCAAGCCTGTGGAGAAGAGCTAAAGTAATTTTTATTCCCAAAACTGGGAAAAAAGATACCACCCATCCAAAGTCATTCAGGCCAATTAGCCTGACATCATTTCTACTTAAGACTTTGGAGAAAGTAATAGATAACTTCATTAGATCAGAAGTTTTAATAAATATGCCACTTAACCATCGCCAGCATGCTTACAGGGCAGGAAAATCTACGGAAACTGCCCTTTTCGAGCTAACAAATTCCATACAAAGAGCTTTGGATGCAAAAGAAACAGCCCTATGTGCTTTTCTAGACATAGAAGGAGCATTTGATAACACCTCTCATGTCGCTGTAAACAAAGCTCTAGAAAGGAAAAAAGTTCCTATCACTGTAGTGAGATGGATCAATGAAATGCTGAGCACAAGAACAGCTGAGGTAAGGGCAGGTCTTAATGTACAAACTATCATCACAACAAGAGGCTGTCCTCAGGGGGGGGGGTCCTTTCACCCTTGCTTTGGAGTATTGTTGTTGATGAACTACTAGAAAATCTAGCTTCCCTAGGTATACGATGTCTCGGTTTTGCCGATGATATTGTAATAATAGCCAGTGGGAAGTTTGAAGAAACTCTTTGCGATATTATTCAAGGAGGATTGAAAAACATTCGGAAATGGTGTCTATCGGCAGGACTTAACATCAATCCTACCAAGACAACAATTATACTATTTACCAAAAAAAGACTTCTTCCCCGTATGAAACCTATACGGTTAGCTGGAGAAGTAATAGAAACACAGAAGGAGGTTAAGTATCTAGGTATCACACTAGACAGTAAACTCCTCTGGAACAAACATGTAGAAATAACCACTGGTAAAGCTACGAAAGCCTTAATGATTTGCAAAAGATTAGCAAGCAATTCATGGGGCTGCAAACCATACATCCTAAGATGGATGTACACTATGATGGTAAGACCTATAATTACCTATGGTGCGGTAGCTTGGCACAAAAGAACCGATCTTGCAACAACTAGGAAATCACTAGATAAAGTGCAAAGACTCGCATGTGTCTGCATCACCGGGGCTATGAGAACATGCCCAACAGCAGCAATGGAGGTTATTCTTGATTTAACTCCACTTCACCTTATTATTGAAAGTGCTGCTAAGGGAGCTATCATGAGATTTGCCAAGGAAGGAACTGGGGCTGGAAAATGCATAGGCAACAGAGAAAGAAAATTCCTGTCCAGATCCTCAGAAGAAAACTTCCTTGACTTTCCAAGAGATGCAATGGTCACGAATTATAACTTTGTGAAAAACTACAATATACATCTCAGTAGTAAAAAAGATTGGGTAGGTGAATCTATCAACTACTCTTTTAAAGAAAATACCATCAAATGGTACACAGACGGGTCGAGAACAGCGGAAGGTACAGGGGCAGGCGTTTTTGGTACCAAACTCTCCGTACCTATGGGTCAATCCCCAAGTATCTTTCAAGCTGAGGTAAATGCCATTGTAAAATGTGCAGAAATTGTTGTATACACTACACAATGAAATATTCATGTATTAGTATGTATATACATTTATGTATTATTATTATGTATATTATCACTCACTCTCCATCATCATTGTTAGTTTGTCAGTCGTCGAATAAAGACATTTAATATTTAAAACTAAAAATCTAAGTCTACTTTATTTTGAACAATTAACATGGCGTCAGGTGTGGACAAATAATATAATTGAAATTATATTATAAGTGGTTTAACTGTCAAAAATAAAAATTAAATTAAAAAAAAAAAAAAAATGCAAGGCGACACGGTTGTAAAATCAGAACCAGTAGCAAACGCCTATGCAGTGGTAAATAATATTTCCACATCCATACTACCGCTTAACCTAAAGTCTTCCAACCTGCCTTCTACTTGGAAAAATTGGTTGGACCAATTCAAGATTTTTCTACAGGCATCAAGTTGCTTAAATTTTTAAGACTTTTTATATAGAAATTTGGAAAAAAAAAAAAATAAAATTCGTTTAAAAATAAAAATAAAATAAAATCTGAAATTAAGTTGCCCTCCAAAACAAGTATGCAGTTTTGATTGATATATTAAGATGCATTTTTAGAAAAAAAATTTTAAAAATCGTTAGAGCCGTTTTTTAAAAAACTAATTTTTTATAAATAATTTTTTGGAAAAAAAGTTTTAAAATAAAATTGGTATGCCATTCTTTAGAAATCACTAATCAACATCTAAAAACAAAATTTCAAAAAAATTCAATGTCCCGTTTTCGAAAATTTGATTTTTCAAAAAAAAATTTTCAAAATTTTTTTAAAAATCCAAAAATTATTTTTTTCAAAATCTTATTTTTGGCTTATATTAAAATTTTATAAATGCTTCTTCACAAAAAGTTTGGTTGAAATCGAATAAGCAGTTTCGGAGATAATTGGATTTGAAAAAAACGGTTCTATGGCAGGTACCGTTAATAATGATTTTCAAAAAAAAATTTTTCATTAGAAGATAGACCTTAGCTCAAAACTAACATTTGAATTTTTTAAACAAAATCGTTAGAGCCGTTTTTGAGATATTTCAATTTTACTTAAATCGGTATATGAAAAGTACCGTTATTTTTGGTCCAAAAAAATTAATTCCAAAAACCCCTCTGGAGAGTCGCCAAATAACGCTACATACCAAGTTTGGCATTAATCGGTCCATCCGTTTAGGCTGTAGCTCCTTATACAGACAGACAGACAGACAGACAGACAGACAGACAGACAGACAGACAGACAGACAGACAGACAGACAGACAGACAGACAGACAGACAGACTGACAGACAGACAGACAGACAGACGAACTTCCGGGACCCACTTTTTTGGCATTGTCTACCATCGTAATGTCATGGAAAAATGTTATCTCAACTTTTTTTTTTTGTACGAATGCATAACTTGATATATAGTACCTATATCGCAAGTAAAAATTGGAGGCTTATTTTCTACCCAAAGTGAACATAGTCATGGAGCGCCATAAGTTCTTTACTAGAACACAAAGAGATGGTGAGTCAGTCGACGAGTATATGACAGTTCTAAAGAACCTAAGCTTGTCATGTGAATTCTCAACACTAAGGGAAGATTTAGTTCGAGATATTTTCGTTTGCGGTTTAAATAACAATCATTCTCACATAAGAGAACGGTTGCTAAATGAAAGCGAATTAAAATTTGATAAGGCCATCGATATTGCAAAGGCAATGGAAGCAACAAGAAGTCAAGCACAACAACTACAACTAACAGGTACCAACAACAGCAACAATGTCATCACAGCTATTCACCGTTCGTCTTCATCGTCTTCAAAATCACCTCATCATCAGAATCAACACACACATAATTCGTCTTTCTCCAACAAAAATAACGTAAGAACATCATACAACAACAAGTCGTCGTCATATATACCAAGCCAAGTAAATAGACAAAAACAAAATAGTTCACCGCACAATCGCTGCTACAAATGTGGAGAAATACACAGAAATAAATGTCCAGCTCTGGGAGTAAGGTGTAATAATTGCAAACGAATGAACCATTTTGCAAAAATGTGCAGAAGCAACACCAACAATAGGAAAGCATACATACGAAATGTGGACATCGATTGCGATGAATCACTGGAAAATGATGCTCACCTATTTATTGGAATGATTTACATAAAACATACACATGCAATTTCAAACTCATCGCACACTGATGCAAGTCGTTGGATTGTTCCTCTACATATGAACGGAACTGTTATCTCATGTCAAATCGACACCGGTGCGCAAGCCAACATAATTTCAAGAGAACAGTTTAACAAATTTGGAAGTGGAATTAAAATCGAAAAAACAAACACAAAAATTATGACGTTCGTCTCGATCCCAGAAATCTTAATAAGGCGATTCTTCGGTCTCACTTTCAGTTCCCCAACTTAGATGATTTTAAAGCTAAGTTGTGTGGAGCAACATATTTTACGTCGCTCGATGACAACTCTGGTTTTTGGATAATTCCACTGGATGAGGAATCATCCAAAGCATGTACTTTTATAACTCCGTTTGGGAGATATCGATTTTTAAGAATGCCATACGGAATTAAGTCTGCGCCTGAAATTTTTCACGCTCAAATGGTTAACAGTTTTTCCGATATTGAAGGTGTCATGATTTTCATTGATGATTTCTTAATTTATGCAGATTCTTTAGAAAAACATAATAAAATTCTTCTGAAAGTATTAGAGCGTGCCAGATTAATAGGTTTAAAATTTAACCAGTCAAAATCAAAAATTTGTGTCAACGAATTAAAATTTATAGGTCATATTTTTAATAAAAATGGTATTAAACCAGATGATTCTAAAATAAAAGCGATTTGTGATATGCCCTAACCAAAGTCTGTCGCAGACCTGCAAAGATTTCTCGGCATGGTCAATTATCTCGGGTCATTTGTAAAACATTTGTCTTTCGAAAATTCGAATCTTCGACAGCTTTTAAAAAAAGAAATTCAGTGGCATTGGAATGATGAACATGAAAAAGAATTTCTTAAGTTAAAAGAAATCATTTCTAATGCACCGGTGCTAACTTTTTACGATCCTAATAAACCTCTTACTCTTTCAGTCGACGCATCTAACGCTGCAGTAGGTGCTGTCATATGTCATAACAACAGTCCAATCGCTTTCGCTTCCGCCACCTTAACCGCCAGTCAACAAAACTACGCTCAGATTGAGAAGGAGCTTTTTGCTATTTTGTTTGGGTGTGTAAAGTACCACCAATATGTCTTCGGTCGGAATGTCATTGTTGAAACCGATCATAAACCGCTGGTGCCTCTGTTTGATAAGCCTTTACACCAGGTACCTGCAAGGCTTCAAAGATTTATGCTTAGGCTTCAAGCATATGATCTGTATGTCATTTGCAAACCTGGTAAAGAGATGTATATGGTGGACACTCTTTCTAGAGCTGCTTTACCTGAAACTACACTTACTGAGTTTGATAAAGATTTAACCCTTCACTGGGATCTTTTAATCTCAAACCTCGCAGTGACAAGTTCTAAATTACAACAAATTAGGGATGCTTCATTAGATGATCCTGTACTATGTGAAGTAAAAAAATATATTCAGTCAGGATGGCCTTCAAATAAAAAATCAATCGACAAAATTACAATGCCTTACTTCAATATCAAAGACGATTTACACGTCATAGACGGTATAATATTTAAAAATAATCAAATAGTTATACCCATTTCGCTTCGACCAAATATATTAAAACTTATACATGAGGGTCATATGGGAATACAGCGTTGCAAAAGCCTAGCAAAAGATATTGTTTTTTGGCCTAATGTATACAACGACATTACAAATGTTGTAACGAATTGTGAAAGTTGTATGCGTCATAGAAACTCCAATCAAAAAGAAACTTTATTTCAGCACGAAATTGTTAATCTACCATGGTATAAAGTTGGAACCGACATTTTTGAATTTGATAAGAAACTTTATATATTAGTAGTCGATTATTTTTCAAAATATATAGAGATTGAAATTTTAAATTCAGGAAATTCAAGTAATTTTGTTATTACTAAATTGAAATCGATATTTTCACGTCATGGTGTCCCAGCTATTATGGTGTCCGATAATGGTCCACCATATAACTCGAAAGAGTTTAAAAAATTTTGTGAAGAGTGGAACATTGATCATGTGACATCGTCACCTTACTTACCACGTTCAAACGGCTTAGCCGAAAGATCGATACAAACTATTAAAAAACTCTTATACAAGTGTAAAGATTCTAATACCGATCCATATGTCGCTCTTCTCCATTACAGAACAACTTCTAAAGGTAGTTTACCTTCTCCATCAGAATTGCTTATGTCCCGAAAATTAAGAACAAAAATCCCATCATCGTCAAAAACTTTAGAGCCAAATTTAGTTGATGTTCAGAAGTATAAACATGCCGTACAACAAAAAACGCAACAAATTAAAAATTACTATAACAAAAATGCTCGAGACCTACCACAAATTACACCTGGTGATAAAATTTACTATAAAAAGAGTCCGACGTCTATTTGGATTCCAGGACGAGTTGTAGAAATGTGCAAAGAACCGCGATCTTTTATTGTTGAAGGTGAAGACGGAACTTTGAGTCGTCGTAATCGCCAACATATCTTAAACAAAAATTCGAATAGTACTACACCCATTGTTGAAAATCCTGATCCAACAGAAAATGACATTCAATCAAGTTCTAAAAACGATTCGGAACCTTTAACAAATAAAATTTTGTCAGACGAAATTAAAACTCGTTTCGGAAGGAAGGTAATACCACCTGATAAACTTACTTACTATCATAAATAAAACTATGTGATACTCAATTTTAATATTATTATTATTACCTATGAATTATCTTTTCTTATGAATTTTGTAATAAAGAATAATTTGAACTTTTATCTTTTTGTTAATAAAACCTATACATTTATATTATAACTTAAGAATTATCTTTTCTTATGAATTATTAATAAATTAATAATTTGAACTTTTATCTTTTTGTTAATAAAACCTATAAATAATTTGAATTATTATCTTTTATATATTAAACCTTTGTATATAAAACATTTGAACTATTATCTATTGTTTATAAAACTAAATAACTATAACTATTATTATTATTAAATAAAAAGGCAGATGTTGTATACACTACACAATGAAATATTCATGTATTAGTATGTATATACATTTATGTATAATTATCATCACTCACTCTCCATCATCATTGTTAGTTTGTCAGTCGTCGAATAAAGACATTTAATATTTAAAACTAAAAATCTAAGTCTACTTTATTTTGAACAATTAACACCTCGAATTAAATCACCGGAATAAAAACATTGCCATTATGTCTGATAGTCAAGCTGCCCTAAAAGCACTTAAATCCTATGAAATCAACTCCAAGCTAGTATTGGAGTGTATAGGAAAACATAACGAACTTGGCAAAATAAACAAAGTCACTCTCCACTGGGTACCTGGGCACGTTGGTGTCCAGGGTAACGAGGAGGCGGACTCCTTAGCAAAAACGGGAGCAAATTCCCCTTTAATGGGACCCGAACCGTATTGCGGAATAGGAGAAAATGTCATTAAAAATAAAATAAAACTAGACGAGGAGTCCAGGAGAGCAAAAAACTGGGCAGAACTACCAAAACTGAGACAATCGAAAATGCTCCTCAGTCTAAGTAGGAACAATCTCAGGTTAATCACTGGGCTCCTCACTGGCCACTGTAAGTTAAGAAGGCACCTACATATTTTGGGTTTAGTAAATAGTGCAATATGTAGATTCTATAGCGAAGAAGAAGAAACACCAGACCACATCCTGGGTAGCTGCAATGCACTAATACACCAAAGATTTAAACACATGGGTCGCTACCAAGTCGAAGAGGATAAATTGCACTCTTTGAAAATACCCCAAATACTCAAGTTCCTGAAAGGAATTAGGTTAGAGGAGGAGCTATAAAATGAGGTACTAACTCATTTAGCTTAATAGGGGGGTACAATAGATCTTACAGGTCGCAGTACATCCTATACCCCAAATATCAATCAATCAATCAATCTTATAATAAATCCATCATAGGTTCCATGAGTTTTGGTATCAAAACGACGCATTCTGCGCTAATTGGGTCATCAAGCTCCTTTGCTTTGACCGCAATCTCTACCTACCTACCTTGAAAAAAAAAAAACATGTGAGACATTAATTAAGGTTATGGCTTACTTCTCAGCTCCAAAGAATGAGAATTGGAGCTTCGAGGTTCAAATAAATTTGTAAATATTGTAGTGCGTACTCTTTTTTGTCCAGCCTAAAATGGACCCTATTAAGAACTTAAATTATTTTCTTTCTCGTATCAAGCATTTTTGACATTATTTCGACAGGAGCGTATAAGGATAGTAATAGATTTTCTTAGTCACTACTTAGGAATAGTTTATTGATGGATCGGGGAGCGAGAACAGCATAAATGTGAAAGTTTTGATAGTGCGTACTTTATTTTGTCCAGCACTGTACATTATACATCTCAGTAGTAAAAAAGATTGGGTAGGTGAATCTATCAACTACTCATTTAAAGAAAATACCATCAAATGGTACACAGACGGGTCGAGAACAGCGGAAGGTACGGGGCAGGCGTTTTTGGGCCTGGTACCAAACTCTCCGTACCTATGGGTCAATCCCCAAGAATCTTCTAAGCTGAGGTAAATGCCATTATATTGCCATATGTCTGATAGTCAAGCTGCCCCAAAAGCACTTAAATCCTACGAAATCAACTCCAAGCTAGTATTGGAGTGTATAGGAAAACATAACGAACTTGCCAAAATAAACAAAGTCACTCTCCACTGGGTACCTGGGCACGTTGGAGTCCAGGGAAATGAGGAGGCGGACTCTTTAGCAAAAACGGGAGCAAATTCCCCTTTAATGAGACCCGAACCGTATTGCGGAATAGGAGAAAATGTTATTAAAAATAAAATAAAACTAGACTAGGAGACATGGAGAGCATAAAACTGGGCAGAACTACCAAAGCTGAGACAAGCGAAAATGCTTTTCGGGAACTACAACCGAGAGCGTTTCAAATCATGTATCAGTCTAAGTAGGAACAATCTCAGGTTAATCACTGGGCTCCTCACGGGCCACTTTAAGTTAAGAAAGCACCTTCATATTTTGGGCTTAGTAAATAGTGCAACATGTAGTTTCTGTAGCGAAAAAGAAGAGACACCAGATCACATTCTGGGTAGTTGCAATGCACTAATACACCAAAGATTTAAACACATGGGTCGCTACCAGGTCGAAGAGGACAAATTACACTCTTTGAAAATACCCCAAATACTCAAGTTCCTGAAAGGAATTAGGTTAGAGGAGGAGCTATAAGATGATGTACTAACCCATATATGTGCCCTTGATTATGAAAGTGGACTAAGTCACTCCTAAAAATGGCCTCAAATCTAGCCTTAAAATAATTATTATTTCAGGTGTAAAGTTTATTTGAAAGCGAAATTGCAGTAAATAAAATTCTTTATTGCTCCTCTTGTGATTTCATAAAAGAAATATAATTAAATCGTTATAAGAAAATTATTATGTAAATTTTTCTTTAAACAATGCAAAAAGTGACATAGTCCACTTTCATAATCAAGGGCACATATCTTAAAAGGGGGTAGGTCGCAGTGCATCTTACACCCCAATATCAATCAATCAATCAATGCAGATCAAATAGGACAAGCAAAATGATGACATGGCAATCTATAAGAGAACCTATAATTGTTAAGACCATTTTGTAAACATTAAAAGAACTTAAATAAAACGAATTATAAAGTAACATAATAAAACATGGTGTCAGGTGTTTAAATACTTTTAAACAAAAATACATGCAAACCCAAAACAAAAACTAACAGCCTTATTACGGTTGTCAAATTTCAATACGATATTTGACTACTATCAACAAAATTGATAAATCGGTATTAAGGTTTTTAACTATAAATTTTTTTGATAAAAGTTCAGATTTAAGAACTATTGTGAATGGGCCCATCGACAAATTCGGTATTACGTTTGTCAAAAAAATTTGTATTTGTCAATTTTTCAGTCAATCACAAATTCCTTTTTGATAAAATATTTTTAAGAGTCGCGAAAGTCAAAACAATGTCTATTTTTCGGTGAAAATGAAATTGATGAAGAAAATACTTTGGAGTTAGCAAAGATTCGAAGAAAATTACGAGATGCTTCAAACCCGCTGGATTTGGCAGAACATATGAATAATTTTTTTTTTTTTCATTACTTTAATTAAATTTTGGTTTATTTTTTAGATTTATCAAAAACTTCAGACTTTCGAAGGAAGCCTTCCTTAATGTATTTTTAGATACATATCTCTTTACGAAAAGTTAAAACCAATAAAAAAAACACCGTTGCGAGCGTATTAAAATTTGCAGCTGTCTCAATATTCCTTCTGGCAAGCTGTTTTTGTCACTTACAATCTTTCTCCTACGTTGAGAAAACACTTAAAATAAATGGCATCATTTATTTTATACTCAATATCCATATTTTTCAATATAATAAGCTTAATAAAAGAACAACAAGAAACGAAAATGATTTAATTCATAAAATTGAAACATTAAACGTCAAAATCAAAAGTCGATTTGCACCATTCACAATAAATTTTTGATCTTTGTTCACAATGGATCAAAAATTTGTCAACTCGCGTTCATAATACCAATTTATCAATTGATTGACAAATTGTTTCAATTGTCAATAAATTGATCTTTGACAACCGTAATAAGGCTGTAAGTGCATAGTTAAAATGGCAGAACAATCTATTAGAGGCCCGCGTGAAATGAAATTTGATGAACCCGCAAAAAATTGGCCCATGTGGAAACAAAAATTCGAAATATTTTTGATTGCGGCAAATAAAAATGGTGAAGAAGCCTTCTTTCTTCATCATATAGGAAAAAGAGGCATTGAAATTTTTAATGCACTTGTACTTCCTAAAGAAGAAAGAACATGGCCAATAGTGATGACACGCTTTGAAAATTTTTGCATTTGTTTCGTCAATACGAATTTTTGTAAAGAACTAAAAAATAAAAATGAATTATACTTAATTTGAATTTGAATTATATACAAAACTATTTGAATTAAAATTATTAAATTGCTTAACTTTACTATTGTGAACTAAATTCAACTCGTATATTTTTTCAAACTTCCCGCCATTCCGGCCATATTTAATTTTAAAATCTAAAAAGAAGAAGAAGAAGAAAAAGAAATGGATAATAAAATCATTCCACACGTTATAACCGCCTCTTACGCACGCATTTTTTATTTAAAACGTTTTCTCGATAAAGTTTAATTTCTTAAATTTCGTTACAATTACATGGCAACATTTATTGCATGATATTAAAACTAATAATTCACTACTTAATCTTAAATTTAATTAATCAAAAAGTAAAATTGCATCTCGATCTGCTGCTGCGCCGCCGCCGCACAGTGTGCAATTTTCGCAATCTAGCTGTACTTTAATGAAAAATATATGTCTCCCATATACAACAAATTGGTATCATATGAAAGGTAAAACCTCAGACAATAGAATGGCAAAAAAAAAAACAACAAGAAAATAATCAAATTTACCGTTCCACAGAATGACAAACATTAGCTTGGTTTAAGAGAAAAAAAATTTAAAGCTCATTGCTTTTCTTGTGTCACTTTGATAACAGCGTGGTTAAGTAAAATAATAGTTGTTTAAATTAAATTTATTTTTTTAATTTTAAGTAACATTTAAGAAATATTTAAGGTAAGTAAATTTTTTTGTGCACTAAAAAATAAAAAAAATAAAAAATCATTTGTGTGAAGACCTAAAGAGTGTCGTTTTTTTGTGTTGTTTAACTTTGTAAAGCGTTTTAAAAATGTATCCTCGTGTATCCGTCCTGTTTTTGGGCTTAAAATCTCCGTTGATGTATTCTGTGTTAGAATTCGTTTACTTTTTTTGCGTCTGGTGTGCGAAACCATTAATTTTTTTTTTTTTTATTCAGGTACATAGGCCAAAAACCAATTTTTTGATCTTTTGAAAAATCGTACATCACATTTTTACAAATTGAAAATGACTTTTATAGATTCTTGTTGGCAAAATAAGACAAAAAGATTAAATAAAATTTTTCGATATTTTGCTTCGTTTTCGAAATAGAGACAGTTTAAGAACCAACTCCCAAAATCGTTTGCTCGATGTCGGCTCTTCCCCACCCATTGTGGTACATTTTGTACTCGTATACCACATATTGGACATATAGTTAGATATCTAATTTTGAAAATCAATAAAACCCTTGTAGAAATACAATACTTAACAAAATTAAGCTGGTTTGCATCAAAAAAATTAAGTTTACTTGGAATTAGAATTAAGTACCGCTAGATTGGCAAAATTGCACACTGTGCGCCGCTGTCATCGTCCGTCGTACACATCGATATTTTTTTGCGAAAACACACTCATATTCATTTTGTCAAAATTGTTTTAGAACTATACGTTCTTGAAATATTATTCGCGAGTTGTTATTTAAACTATGATTTACGAATTATTAATTAAATTTAATTAAACAATTTAGCAAAATACGGCCGAAACTCGTGTAAGTGAAATTTGAATTGAATTGAATTTTATTGAGTCTTCTAAGTAAGGTTACATTTTATATCTTATTCTAACAATAGCTTGGATTGTACCATTGTGGCTTTAAAGTATTGGCTTCTTTTTCGAATATTTTTTTTGTAAAGCCTCGTGGCAGTCTATATTTATATAAAACAAAATATATGGTTGGTCTGCTTTTGCTCATAAGCATTAAATTGAATTTGTTTGTGACGGGAGTCACATATACAAATATACAATGAACTTAACCTATCTTAAAACTACATAAATACGAATACTGGCCAGTGGCTTAATTACTCCAGTCAAAGCGTCATTTGACCTTGCGATGAGAGGCACTGTCTGTTTTTATTTCATGGATCGATGGGGGTATATTTAAAAGGCTTAAACCCAATTTCTCACCACCTGATCATTCTTTTTAGCGGAGTAATTCACAAAAATGCATTTTTTGGGATATTTTACTTCTAAGCTAATATCTTTGCTCCAGATTATCGTAGACCAAAAACTAAACATACATTCTCTTCCTTATAATATTTTCTATCGTTGTATGTAATTTCATTGTATTTGAGTGAGTAAATATAAAATGGCAGCCATTTAAAGTCAAATTCCTGTTGTTAAAAAACACATTTTTGTCATTATTTCGAAAAAATCTTATATCATGATTGACATTTTTCTAACCTATTTTGTAGCCCTGTTCATGTCCTGCGTTTTACAGAAAAAATGAGCTCTTTATCACCAAAGATGGCCGAGCTATTGGTAAATGAACGCATGCAAAACCGGTGCGAAAACACCCAAAAATATAGTTTTTTGGGAATAACTCGACTTCAGAATGTCCTACGGCAAAAAATAAAGCAATGAATTGTTCGTTACAACATTTTCTATCAATTTAGTGCACATTCTTTTTGTTGAAGCAAATAAAAAATAAGTAATATTAAGTCAAAGTCGTTTTTTTGTTTAGCAAACTCTTGCCTTATTATTTTGCAAACGGTGCGAGTATTGGCTAAGAAAATAAAATATTATTGTAGTCCTTTAAATTATCTACAATTTAAAAAAAAATTAGTTCTCTATGACCCACGAGAGCCGAGTAATTAATTTTTTAAAAAAGGTCAAAATGACCAACGAAAAAACATAAGACAAATTCTCTTATAACAAGAAACAATGAAAACAACCCCTCTAACTGAGAACTAGTATTCGAATCATAAACAAGGGAAATTTTTTTGAATTTTCGTACGGATTAATGCTTTCTTAAAATTATAACAGCTCGGCTCCCGTGGGTCGTAGAAAGCTAAATTTTTTTTTGAATTGTAGATAATTTAAAGGACTACAATAATATTTTATTTTCTTAGCCAATACTCGCACCGTTTGCAAAATAATAAGGCAAGAGTTTGCTAAACAAAAAAACGACTTTGACTTAATATTATTTATTTTTTATTTGTTTCAACAAAAAGAATGTGCACTAAATTGATAGAAAATGTTGTAACGAACAATTCATTGCTTTATTTTTTGCCGTAGGACATTCTGAAGTCGAGTTATTCCCAAAAAACGATATTTTTGGGTGTTTTCGCACCGGTTTTGCATGCGTTCATTTATCAATAGCTCGGTCATCTTTGGTGATAAAGAGCTCATTTTTTCTGTAAAATGCAGGACATGAACAGGGCTACAAAATAGGTTAGAAAAATGTCAATCATGATAGAAGCTTTTTTCGAAATAATGACAAAAATGTGTTTTTTAACAACAGGAATTTGACTTTAAATGGCTGCCATTTTATATTTACTCACTCAAATACAATGAAATTACATACAACGATAGAAAATATTATAAGGAAGAGAATGTATGTTTAGTTTTTGGTCTACGATAATCTGGAGCAAAGATATTAGCTTAGAAGTAAAATATCCCAAAAAATGCTTTTTTGTGAATAACTCCGCTAAAAAGAATGATCAGGTGGTGAGAAATTGGGTTTAAGCCTTTTAAATATACCCCTATCGATCCATGAAATAAAAACTGACAGTGCCTCTCATCGCAAGGTGAGGCCCTTTTTTCCGACGCTTTGACTGGAGTAAATATCTAACATATTGCTTTAGATTCTTTTTTTCGTTTCTTTTCTTTTTTAATGTTTTTTCTTTTGAGTTTATTACCCCGTTTGTATGACCGATTTAAAGATCGAATTGAAACTGAATCGAAATTTCGATCCAGGTATATGGAAGTACCAGATCGAGGAATCGAATTGAAATAGAATCGAAAACACAATTTTTCTTTTAAATATATTTGCAGTAAAATAGAAAAATCTAACCAAAAACAAAGTGCAAGTAAAACTAGATATCATAATACATACATACAGTAAAATTTGCAAATAAGAAGACAATCACACACAATTTCCACCATAAATTATATCTCGAGTATTCAATTCGTTTGGTATATAAACATACAAGTAAAATCACAGTATACGAGAGTGTATGAGCAACAATTTAACATTGAGATATACATTTAGGGTGACTGAGTGAAAGATTCGATTAATGGTGTAGAGAGGAAGATACATTTTGGTATACATTGATGTTGTTTCTCTATTTTTACGAGCGATAGCTCTTCTTAAGTTAGAATATAGTAAAGATACATTTGGTAAGAGATACAAAATGAAATAGTTACCCCGTTTGTATGGCGATTTGAATCCGAATTGAATCAGGATTTAGGTCTATATATACCTAAATCGAATTGAATCCGGATTTGTCGATCCGATCCGACTCGGAGAGCTGAATCGAATCGAAAATATGCATATATACCTAACGAATTGAATACTCGAGATATAGTTTATGGTGGAAATTGTGTGTGATTGTCTTCTTATTTGCAAATTCACTGTATGTATGTATTATGATATCTAGTTTTACTTGCACGTTGTTTTTGGTTAGATTTTTCTATTTTACTGTAAATATATTAAAAAGAAAATTTGTGTTTTCGATTCTATTTCAATTCGATTCCTCGATCTGGTACTTCCATACACCTGGATCGAAATTTCGATTCAGTTTCAGTTCGATCTTTAAATCGGTCATACAAACGGGGTAAGTCAGTAAAGTAGTATGAATGTGCGCAACACTAATACGAAATAGATCACAGAATTTTAATTACATAGATACTAGGATGAGAACAATAACATTGTAGCAAACAATAAAACATTCAATTCAGATGGAATTAAATCAATTAATATTCGCCATATGTTTTAAAGTATTTTTGATGTATAAGTGAAATTTGTTTACAATTTGTTTTGACATTTCACTCGTTTGGCATTTCGTTAAGTTTGTTCTCTCTTTCGTTAAGCTCTCAGCTGTCAAGAGTGGTCGTGTTCAGTGACACAAAATAATTTCCAAATTTATTATTCGAAGAGTGTGTTCAGCAAAATATTTATAAAAAATATTTAATTTTTTTTCGTTTCAAATAATTTCGATTTGAAATAAATAACTTTTGGCAATTTGCACATAAATAGTTTTTTTAAATTAATTTAATTTATCGAGGAATTTCGTATAGAAAAACTAATTTTCTAAAGATTTTCCAATTTCTAAAATTCAAAAACTGAAGTGCAAATTGAATAGTTTGGATAAACCAATTCCAATAAATAAATTATTTTTTTTCGAAAGTTGCTTAATAAAATAAATTTAATACAATGACGGGCAAGAAACGGCAAGCATCACCAAAAAAGAATGCAGATCTTGAAAATTTAATACATCAGCGATTGCAAATTAAAAATAATATAATTCGCATTAAAACGGGTCTTGAAGAAAGAACTTTATCGTTTAATCCAATCGAATTAGAATGTCGATTAGATATTTTAAATTCATATGTATATTGACCAATTAATGAATTGTCAGTCGGAAATAGAATCAATTGATCGAACTGATGATTCCCGCGGTGACTTGGAAGACATTTGTGTTGGTGCAAAAGCACTACTTATTTCACATGTCAATAAAAGACGAAAGTCGAGTGTAGTTGACTATTCTTTTAGCAACCCACACCATTCACGACTTCCAAAAATGTCTTTGCCTAAATTCAGCGGAAAATACTCCGAGTATAAAAATTTCATCAGCCCTTTCGAAAGTTTAGTAGACAACGATCCAATGCTTCCGGATATTGAAAAGTTCAACCATTTAATTTCTTGTTTATCGGGTGCAGCTTTAGGAACAGTTAAGGCTTTCCAAATTACAGAACAAAAGTATCCAAAAGCATTAGCGAGTTTAAAGAAAGTCTACGACAATAATTGTTTAATATTTTTCGACATTGTTTCAACACTTTTCGAATTGAAAGAAATTTCCAAACCATTCGCGTCTTCATTGCGAAGCATGATCAATACAGTTTCTGCAATTTATGATTCGCTTCTTTCATTGGGAGATGAAAATAATATAACAAACGCGATCATAACACATTTAGTCATGTCAAAGGTGGATGCAAGCACAAGGTCAAAATGGGAAGAACAATTAGATTTCAACACTCTTCCTTTATGGAAAGATTGTGAAGAAGCTCTTAATAAAAGATATCAGCATTTTTCTGCTGAAGAAGCTTCAAATTCAAAGTTCAAATCTTCCGATAAGCAATCTAAACCTAACCAAGATTCAAGTCGTTTTAAAAATCAAAGATCTTTATTTGCTTGTGTAAACTCGCAACAAAATAAATCGAAATGCATATACTGCAAATCAAACGACCATTACATAACGACATGTCAAAATTTTTCTGCATTGCCTGTCCAGCAAGGCTAAAGGTGTTCCAATTTGCATTAACTGCCTTCGAAAAGGACATACAGTTTCGAAATGCAAAATGAGTCGACGCAGCGTTTGCAATCGATCTCATCACACATTACTGCACCAGTACGAATGAACTTTTACTAGTTTACCGACACAAGCATCGACAAGTTTTCAAGCTATGCATTAGAGTGGAGCGTTTTTGGACTTTTCTTTCAGATCACTGCGTGCAACTCATGGTTTATGCCTTGTGCTCTTTTGAACATATTCTGATACTTTTTTTTTATTCGACAATGGAAAAATAAAAATCGGGAAGCCTTTGAAGATTGCTCGTATTTCACGAAAATCGATATTTTATGGGGCGTTAGAACCCATCTGAATTGACTTAATCTTTTTCATTTCACTACCAACTGCTCATAACTTATGCTGAGTGATCTCTAGTACCAGATCTGAACCCCTATTTTGAGTCGTTAATGGAAAAAACAAAATCGGGAAGGCTCCGAAAAATGCACATTTTCGCAAAAATTCAGATTTTTTAAATTGTATAAAATCCCACCCAGAACAAATTTCTTTTAGAACTTGTTTGTATTTGCTATATTTGTGAGAACCTCATTGAACCTTATAAGCTATGGAGCACTCAAACTGAGAACTTTTCTGTAATATTGACGTCGGTCGTTTATGGGGGATTTAAGAAAATGCTACTTTGACATCCCCTGACCCATTTCAATAGAATTTTAAACTCTAATACTACACTTAAAAGCTTCGTCAATAAATTTAATTTTTATATATAACACTAACCTTTGTAACTGCGTTTAATTTATGTCGATATCTTAGTTCAATCCTTAGATATTTGACATTTAGGTGTTTCCATAATTCTTGCCTATACTATTTTAATGCCCATGCTAAATTTTTATTTCGAAGTCGAAATGGCGTAATAATTAAACCGTTTAACAATTTATTTTTATGAAGTTAACAATATTAAAAACAAAAGTTTGTGGAAAACAAAAGATTGTATGGTATTTGAGAAAACCGTCTGCAGGTAAAGTTAAAAAAAAATTAAGCATGGGCAAGAATTATGGAAACACCTAAATGTCAAATAAATGTAAGGATTGAACTAAGATATCGACATAAATTAAACGCAGTTACAAAGGTTAGTGTTATATATAAAAATTAAATTT
The DNA here is from genome assembly GCF_945859705.1 of Episyrphus balteatus. Classification (NCBI taxonomy): domain Eukaryota; kingdom Metazoa; phylum Arthropoda; class Insecta; order Diptera; family Syrphidae; genus Episyrphus; species Episyrphus balteatus. Next base: position 76,181,784 of record NC_079134.1, on the reverse strand, counting down.
ATTGACGAAGTTTTTAAGTGTAGTATTAGAGTTTAAAATTCTATTGAAATGGGTCAGGGGATGTCAAAGTAGCATTTTCTTAAATCCCTCATAAACGACGTCAATATTACAGAAAAGTTCTCAGTTTGAGTGCTCCATAGCTTATAAGGTTCAATGAGGTTCTCACAAATATAGCAAATACCAACAAGTTGTAAAAGAAATTTTTTCTGGGTGGGATTTTATACAATTTAAAAAATCTGAATTTTTGCGAAAATGTGCATTTTTCGGAGCCTTCCCGATTTTGTTTTTTCCATTAACGACTCAAAATAGGGATTCAGATCTGGTACTAGAGATCACTCAGCATAAGTTATGAGCAGTTGGTAGTGAAATGAAAAAGATTAAGTCAATTCAGATGGGTTCTAACGCCCCATAAAATATCGATTTTCGTGAAATACGAGCAATCTTCAAAGGCTTCCCGATTTTTATTTTTCCATTGTCGAATAAAAAAAAAGTATCAGAATATGTTCAGAAGAGCACAAGGCATAAACCATGAGTTGCACGCAGTGATCTGAAAGAAAAGTCCAAAAACGCTCCACTCTACTATGCATGCTTCTGTTTCGAGTGATAGTTATTCTTGCAACTGCAATCGTGCAAATAAAGGGCAGTTCTGGAGAATATATGCCAGCTCGAGCATTACTTGATTCTGGCTCTCAATTAAACTTTATTACAGAAGAATTAGCCCAAAGATTAAAACTTCGAAAGGAAGAAAAACCTTTGAATCTGCTTGGCATTGGAAAGGCAAGTACTACAGTAAATAAAAAAGTACATACTGAAGTAAAATCAAGATTTAACGATCATTCGTTTTCTGCTGATTATTGAGTAATGAACTCAATATCTTCGTATCAGCCGGATAATAAATACTTCGGATTGGAATATTCTATCCAACATTCAACTAGCTGATCCGTACATCAATAAGCCACAAAAAATTGACCTACTTATTGGAGCAGACACATTTTTTGAATTGTTGTCCGTTGGTCAAATAAAACAAGGTCCTGAATTTCCAACTATTCAAAAGACACTTCTTGGTTGAACAATATCTGGGAAATACCCCCAGGGTACAAATAAAACTACCAAGTATTGCAATCTGGTGTTTCAGTGTGAAGGTATATCAGATTTAGACGAAAAGATACCAAAACTTTGGTTATTGGAAGAGATTCCTGGAGAAACGAAAAAATATTTAACACCAGAACAACAATTGTGTGAAAAACACTTTGTTGAAAATACAAAACTTTTGCCTATAGGTCGTTTTGAGGTAAAACTTCCCTTAAAATTATCCTCAAACTCGGTTGGATCATCATTCGAATCTGCCAAACGCAGATTTCTCGCACTTGAGCGAAAACTATTACAAGATAGCATTTTGAGAGGCATGTATGTATATGAATTTCATGAAAGAATATATTGCTTTGGGTCATATTTCACCAACAAATAATCCGAAATGGCCCGCACTATTTCATTCCACATCAGTGTGTTTTGCGACCGCAAAGTACAAGTACAAAGTTGAGAGTTGTTTTCGACGCCTCAAGTGGAACATCTTCTCAACTATCACTGAATGACACCTTGATGGTTGGGCCAACCATTCAAGATGAGCTATTTTCGACGTTGCTTCGTTTTCGTACACACAAATATGCCTTTACGTCTGAAAATACGAAAATGTACCGGCAAGCTCTTGTTGCTGAAGAGCACACGAAATACATGCTCATAGTGTGGAGGCAGAATCCGTCTCAACCACTGCAAATCTTTCGATTAAACACTGCAACGTATGGTACGTCTCCGGCGCCATTTTTCGCGATACGGTGTTTAAGGACGTTGGGCGATGCTAACGAGTCTTCTTTCCCTACGGGGTCAGATGTAATTCGAAGAGATTTTTACGTTGATGATTTTCTAACTGGTGCTGATAATCTCGAAACCCTTAAAAGAATGAAATTTGAGATTCAAGAAATCCTCACAAAAAGAGGGTTTCAAATAGTTCATGTTCCTTGTTTTGTGGACGCCACAAATGTGTTTTACCGCCCGATCCAATTCGACAGAGCTTGGATTCATTGTTCTGAAGTACACTATTAAGGCAGTTAAGCACGGTAGTGGAAACGCGGTGGTTTCGGCTGCCTTTACTTGGCACAGTGTTGGTCCAATAGTGAAGATAAACCCCAAAATGGATCAGAACCTGTACAAAGATATTATCCTGAACCTTTACACGTTAGCGTTACATATGCCCAAAAAAATTCGCCGCTTTTATGGCGCTTCATGCACGAAAATGACCCTAAGCACACTTCAAAATCCGCGAAAAGTGGCTTAGAGATCAATATAGTAAATGTTTTAAACAGGTCTGCTAAATCACCCGACCTAAACACGATAGAAAGTTTATGGAATGACGTTGAGGAACACATTGAAAAACAAAAACTGAAAATTTTAACAGATTTGTGACAAGAGATACAGAATGCTTGCTATTCAATACCTAAGCACCGCAGTGAGGTCTAAGTCGAGAGCTTGCCAAGAAGACTCAATTCAGTTTTAAAGAATAAAGGATTTCCAACAAATTATTTTAAAAAAATATAGTTTTAGTAACGCTAAGCATCATAAATAAGCAATTTTATTGAAATGTGCTAATTGCGTGGGTGATTTTAGTATTTTTTGCATTTTTTTCTTACAGATATTAAAATTTTAAGATTGTTTTTTGGGAATATATGCTTATATGTGTCAGTAATGTTATTAGCAGAAAAATGAACATATGGAAATAGAAACAAGTTTTCTAAATATAATTTAATTTTTTTTTCTATGAATGTGCTAATTCTTTGCCCAACACGTAGTAGGATAACTTGGGCGCCAGGATTTGATAACGGGTTTTTGTAGAGGAGCTCAATAGAAACATTTTTTTCTTTGGGAGGGGGGCCTATCCCGTTTAGGTGGGAGGTACATTTTTCTAAAAAAAAATTATCAAAATAAAAAAAAATTATTAAAAAACAACGGCAACACTTACACTAATAAATGGTACCATTTCCAAAAGGAAAAATTGTACATTTGATTCTAATTTTTAAATCAATATAATATAACCAATAGTTTTTGAAATAATCGATTTCAAAGTTAAAAATAGGCGAAAAAAAATTCTTTAAAACTCATTTTATACTATTTTTGTCCAGACTGTGAATTTTAGCTAAATAAATTGCACGACTGGGGTCGCACGTACTTGCTCTTATGCTTAAAGTAACTATAATGTTAAAGCTTTTTATTCAAGAAATTTAAAATTTGATATTTTGAAGACATTTCATAAGTAGTATAAAAAAATTGAATCTGTTTTTATAATTAATTAAAAGACCGTTTTAAATGATCTTAAAAATAAAAACGAATATGCCATTTTATTTCTTGTATAAAAAGGTATTTTTAGAAAAAAATGTAGGAGCCGTTTTTAAAAAAAATAATTTTTTATATATAAAAAATGTTTAACATTTTTCAAAAAAAAAGTTGGTATGCCATTTTGAAGAAATAATTAATTTACACATAAAAACAAAATTTCAAAATTTTTCATTGATCCGTTTTCAAAAAATTGATTTTTCAAAAAAAAATTTTGAAATATTTTTTAAAAAACCAAAAATGCGTTTTTTGAAAATTTTCTAAAAGTTTAATATTATCTTTACTTAAACACTTTTGTATAAAAATTTTCATTTAAATCGGGTTAATGTTGTACGAGATATTCAGAAACGAAAAAAACCGTTCTATGAAAGGTACCGTTAATAACGGTACAAAAAATATTTTTTTTATTTCAAAAGTTGGCTCTTATGTGTAGTACTACACACAAAAATTTTAATCAAAATCGTTAGAGCCGTTTTTGAAAAAAATTAACTTTTCTATTTCCGTTATATGGCAGGTACCGTTAGTTTTGGTCATAAAAAAAAATTTCAATTTCCCCTCTAGGGAATAACCAAAAACTGCTAACTACCAAGTTTGAAGAAAATCACTTCACTCGTTTAGGGCTGCAGCTCCAGATAGAGACAGACACACAGACAGACAGACAGACAGACAGACAGAATTGCCGGACCCACTTTTTTGGTATTCTCCATCATCGTAGTGTCATGTAAAATTGTTATCTCGAGTTCGATTTTTTTTACGAATCCTAAACTTGCCCTATAGTACCTATATCGCAAGTAAAAAATTACTCACACAGAAAACTGCCTCAATTGATTCCTTATCGAACAGTGAAAACTATATGTTTCTATGTCTTCTAGTTTATGAGAAAATTGGAAAATAAAAACAAATAAGAACAAAAAATATTTTGAAAAAAGAAAAGTCTGATAAAATAATTTTTCAGTTTTCTCAAAAATTAGAAGACGTAGAAACATATAGTTTTCACTGTTCTTTAAGGAATCAATTGAGGCAGTTTTCTGTTTGAGTATTTTTTTTACTAAAATTCACAGTCTGGACAAAAATAGTATAAAATGAGTTTAGAAACATTTTTTTTCGCCTATTTTTAACTTTTTTAACCTTTCGGAAATGGTATCATTTATTAGTGTAAGTGTTGCCGTTGTTTTTTAATAATTTTTTTTTTATTTTGATTATTTTTTTTTTAGAAAAATGCCCCTCCCACCTAAACGGGGAGAGATAGACCCCCCTCCCAAAAAAAATCTTTGTATTGAGCTCCTCTAAAAAAACCCACTATCAAATCCTGGTGCCCAAGTTATCCTACTACGTGCCGAAACAACATTTTTGTCCTATACCTAAAAGTTCGAATTTCTGTATCTGGGTTGAAATCGAAAAATTTTTTTTTCTAAGCCAATTTTGAAGTGATTTTCATAAAAAATACCTTGATTGATTGAGAAGTAGATATAGTCTTAGAATATATTTTTTAAATAGCATGATGTTTTGAAAACATATACTTTAAATTGATGCCGAAGTTGGGCAAATGACGAAAAAAATGGAATTTTTGAACTTTGAAATTCTTAGTGGTTTAACCGAGTTACATGTTTTATTCATTGTTGAAAAGGTATATTTATCTTCTATCAGAAACTGTAAAAAAATAGAAAATGGGTAAAAAATTGTCGGAGCTAGAATTTTTTCAATTGGTGAAGGTCCAAAAAACCGTTTTTTGCCCGTAACTCCAGATTTTGGGGGTGTTAGGGGGTTTTCAAATACCGTTTCGTAATCAGTGCGACTAGCTCTACAAAACCTGATAGGTCTCCGCCCGCGTATATTTTGAAACCTCATTTTTGTAACACCGTGTAATTTCCATGATCTACGAGCTACTAAGAGAAACATACTATCAGTTTCTGCTCGTCTTTTCGATCCTCTTGGTTTGTTATGCTCCATAGTAACCAAAGCAAAAATCTTATTACAAGAACTTTGGATAGCAAAAATTGATTGGGATGAGTCGATTCCATTGCGCAATGATACCAGTTGGCAAAATTTCAAAACTAATTTATCTCAACTTGGCGAGATAAAACTACCAAGATTCGAACGTAAAAATTCAAGTTCATGGGTTTGGTGATGCTTCGATGAGAGCTTACGGTTTTTGTATTTACATCCGAAGCCAAAGCACTGCCGGTATGAAGTCGACGTTATTAACTGCTAAGTCTAGGGTGGCCCCTTTGAAAACAAAATCGATCCCTTGATTAGAACTTTTGCGCAGCGCATACTCTTGCTAAGTTATGGACAAGAGTAGAGGCAATGTTGAGTCTTGACGTCGAAAAAGTTATTTTCTGGACCGATTCCGAAATAACTTTGCATTGGATAAAAACACATCCATCTACGCTTACAACTTTTATAGCAAACCGAGTGTCCGACATCGAAGAGTGGACACAAAAAGTATCATGGAGACATGTACCAACAAAACAAAATCCAGCAGACATTCTGTCAAGAGGCTGTAATGTTGAAGAAATCAATGCGTCAATTTGGTTCAAAGGTCCACAGTTCTTATTGAACGAACAATCATCATGGCCGGTCGATTCGTATTTTGAGCTGTCTCCAGAAGACGGAGCTTTAGACAAACGTAAAACTAATATGGTTCTAATAGCAGTAGAAAAACCTGGAACTAGAGCTGTAGCAAATCTCATGTATTCCTTACTAAAATGCGGGTATTTGCTTCAGTAACGAGTAACGAAACGTTACTTTCTAAACAGTATCGTTACTCGCATGTTTCGTTACTGGGTACCTAAGTAACGAAACATACGAGATACGAAACATACGAGTAACGACCCCATTCCAATTTCAATACTAAATCATTAGATATATGAGATACGAAACGAAGTGATACACTCAATTTGGCGCATTTAGCATCTCATATCGATATCGTTACCGTAGTCGGAATGCTAACTCCAGATAATTATCAGATAATTATCTGGAGTTTACTTTTGTCTCGATAAAAACAGTAGTTCCAAGGTATAGTTGAGTTATCGATAATAATTTATACAGAAATATCAAAAGACCCGTTTTAGTATTTTCTCTATGTGGCCGAAATACATTACCCATGCCGCAACCAATGTGTTTATGACCTTTTTGTTAATGGTCTTGAAATGTATCTTAAGAATGTACAAAAGTGTTTTGGTTTTTGAAAAAATTTGTTAATTTTCAGTGCAAAATTTTCAACTGAAAAAAAAGCCGAGAAAACGAGGTTTGAAAATCACTGTCAATAGAAAAAAAAATTAAAAATTGTTCGACATGGTTGTATTGAAGTGTTAATATTCCGGGATCTGCGCGGTGTTCTTTTGAAATTAAAGTCTCTAAAGAATTGTGATAAGATTACTGAACGGATATAAACAAAAAATTACCAAAGTTTTGTCGAAAAAAATAAAACAAAATTTTGAACGTTTGATTAAAAAAAAAAATCGAAAAAAAAACCAGTAAAGCTACCTTCAAACTCTTATAACATGAGAACGCCGCAACTTAAATTAATGCTTATGGCTTTAAAATGTAGCTTAGATTATACAAATAGTTTTTGTTTTTTTTTTTCACTCTTATAAAAACGTACGAAAGATACTTAAAAAACCAAACATACGAAACGTATCAAATACATGAAATATCCGAAAAGTACGAAACGTACGAAGCATGCGAAAGTAATGAAAGTAACGAAACATACGAAACATGCGAGACATACGAAACATACGAAACATACGAAATATACGAAAAATACGAAGCATACGAAAGTAACGGAAGTGATGCGGATACTAGTATCAAAAGTATCAAAACATGCGGGTACTCATTTTGTCGTTACTTTTACAGCCCTACCTGGAACTAAACTTCTAGATTTTATAGAAGAAGAATCTTCATATACCGACCTTATAACTACGTTTGCTTATATAATGCGATTCTTTAAAATATCAAAAAACAAAACAGAAAAAATATTGGAAGAATTGCCAACGGCAAAAGAGAGAAACTTGGCGTTTCTAAGAATAGTTGAAATCGTCCAAAGTTATGAATTTCCAGAAGAAATTGAAAAACTTCGTAGGAAAATAACTTTTCAAAAAAGTATTCATAAACTTAGTCCGTTTATTCATGAATTTCAAGACAACGAATTCATGTAGGTGGTCGTCTTTTGAACGCACCAATTGAATATGATGCAAAATTCCCGCTTTTGTTAACCAAAAATTCACCATTTGTAAAAACGTACTTAACGTATTTGCATTAGAAAAGTTGCCATGCTGGACCTCAAGCTATGGTGGAATTGCTTCGTGAAAAATTTGGCTAATAAATGCGATAGCGGGACGAACTTTGTCGGAACTCAGACGATCTTGAGGGAGATTCAAGAGGAGATGGAGAGAGGCGCAGAAGCCGTTCAACGGTACGCGGCAGAGGAAGGCTTCAGCTTCGCCTTGATACCGCCCAGGGCACCGCATTTCGGAGGCCTATGGGAGGCGGCGGTGAAAGCGGCGAAAACGCTGTTACAGCGTACCGTGGGCAACGCACTGCTCACAACAGAAGAGCTGCTCACCGTAGTTATCGAGGTCGAAGGAATCCTAAATTCAAGACCAATCGGGCCGTTAAGCACCGACCCCAACGACGGAGAAGCCCTCACGCCAGCGCACCTTCTAATCGGCAGCAGCTTACGATCGCTGCCCCCAGAACCAGTGCCGGAACGGCAAACGGGCTGCTTGAGAAGATGGCAGCTTCTATGCTGGCTCAAGCAGCAGTTCTGGCAGAAGTGGTCCAAGGAGTATCTGCTTGGCCTACAAGCGCGATCCAAGTGGGTACTGGAGCAACCCAATCTCGTCGTGGGCAAACTCGTCCTAATCCACGAAGACAACTCGCCTCCTCAGCGATGGAAAACAGGAGGAGTTATAAGGGTCGTCGAAGGGCAGGACGGCAAGGTCAGGGTCGGCGACGTCAAAACGTCCAACGGCGTGCTTAGACGCCCAATCGTTAAACTGGCCTTTTAGCTTTTAGCTTTGAATTCGGTTTGGAGGCCTTGTTGAGAGTTGAAACTAACTAAAAGTTAAAAAAAAAAATATTTTATCAAAGAAGATTAAACAAAAAATAAATATTTTTTATATGTTGTTTTAACCCCCAACGTTTTGTTGGGAGTCAAAACCACTTAATTACTTGGAAATAATGTTGTTTTGATACTCATCCAAAATATTAGCAAATTTAATGGAAATGAATAAAAGACCAATATAATTCAGCAATTTTATTAATACATATACATTAAAAAACAAGAACATTAAACAAAAAGGCGAAAGTGGACGTTACAGGACCAGCAATGAATTTGTTATTTTTTGACGTAGTAAAGTCTTACTAATATTGTGCAAAAGTTTTATCCTTGTGGCGTGGGTACTTCAAAATAGTATAAAATGCATTTTTGCATTTAACACTTTTTATTGATTGTTTCATTGATGTAATTTTAATGTTTATTTGAAGTGAAAAATATGATGGTTTGTAATTTTCCCTGAGTTTAAAGACCTTGATCTTGAATGTCAAACAAATAGAACCCAAACTAGAAGCCTTTAATTCAAGATTTACGAATTTTTTTTTAGTTTGCATTTTCAATTCTTTGCTGGTATTAATAGCTTGAAAATTCTAGAACAAAATGTCGAAGTTAATGGCTCAGGGAAAATAACAGAGCATCATATTTTATATTCAAAATAAAAATTAAATTCAATATGTCCTTAACACATTGCAAGATGCATTACCAATACTAATATTGCAATTGCAATATCTTATATTCTTAATCCAAATGCAGAGAAAAATTCATAGTAAAGCTTTTTCCTAAGATATAGTTTTTTTCATTTGGTACCAATATAATTTATTATCAAGAACATTTTGAAAGATGCAATTCCATTCGAATGACCGCGAACAACTGACTGACACTAAATCATCGAAAAACTGTAAGAAACAACAGTTTACTTACTTCGTTTTTCCAGCGTTGAATGTAAAAAAACAAATTAATATGAAGTAATTAAGGTGTTTTAGAACTCAATTTCAAAATTGGCAGAAGAGATATGTTGTTTTAGCACTCAATGCGTATTTTAACCTCGAAATTTTATATGATCCAAATATCAAATCATATTGGTTTTGCTTTCAACGCTAGTTCTACCCATAAGCAATGCAAAACAGTTATAAAAGTGGTTTCAAAAAATTTGTAACTTATGTTGTTTTAACAATCACCGATTCAACTTTACTATTGTGAACTAAATTCAACTCGTATAATTTTCAAACTTCCCGCCCTCCCGGCCATATTTAATTTTAAAATCTAAAAAGAAGAAGAAGAAAAAGAAAAATGCGTGCCTCATATTAAAATGATGTATGATAAATTTCTATGAAACAGTATCATACAACATTGGAATACTTCCAGTCGATTCTCCGTTCATACACTGATGTATGACAGTTCTTCATACAACATTTATATGAAACAGAAATAATACATCAGAACTGTCAATATCATACAATGTATGTAATGTATTATCTATGCAATAGGCCCCTGGTCTATTTGTTTTCTTGACAGGGAGGTTGACGCTTATGCTGATATGGTAACCAACATCATTAATATTGGGTTAAACAGTTTTGTGCCTCACAGAACAAAGAGCATCTGACCCAAAGAAAACTCTTGGTTTGACTCTAGTTGTAAGGATGCTATTAAGGTTAGAGAATAGTTTTTCCGGTTATATAAAGCAAACCGTTCTGAGGAAAAGAGATTAAAATTCAAAGAAGCAAGAAATACCTGTAATGCTCTGATTAAAAGAACTAAATTCTTACACGATCAAAAAATTAGAAGGAACATTTTGGAGTGCTCTAAAGGCAGTAAAAACTTTTGGTCATTCGTTAAGAATATCAAAAATTCTACATCATCATCGGTTCCCACGCTAAACTTCAATGATAACCCTGTTGTAAGGGCAATTGACAAAGCCAATTTGTTTGTTAAACAATTTGCAGCAAACTCCACTCTACCTAGTAGCAACATGAGTCCAACTGTACTTGAGAACGTAAGATTTTCTATGGGACAAATTCATTTTCGCATTCGTACAGTCGCTAGAGTACTCAAAGATCTCGAAATTCATAGATCTGCAGGGCCCGATGGTATATTACCCATTGTTTTGAAGAAATGCTTTTCCACATTGGCGAAACCCCTTCGTAACCGTTTTTACCTTTCCTATTCTTTAGGTCGTTTTCCAAGTGGATGGAAAAAAGCATTTGTTCAACCAATTCCCAAGAAAGGCGAATCTTCTTCACCATCTAATTACCGACCAATCGCACTCACCTCCATTCTATCTTAGGTCAAATGGAAATATTAATTAATCGCCAGCTTAATAGTGGAGTAACTAAAGCTCAAAAATTGGCAATATTAGGGAACCCGGCCGAACAGCTTAGATTTTGATGATCTTTTTTTTCAAACGTCGGTAATTAAAAATACTTTAAAGTCTATAGATTAAAAATTGCCGGTGTTGCCGTTTTGATTTTTAAATTTAATTGAAGATTTTTGTGAACAAAAACAAATTTTTTTCAAATTTTTTTCTTAAATTTCATAAATTAATTGATGCCAAAAGATTGTCTAGGAAATTCAAGGAAAAAAAATATATGGGAGTGAGGGACAATCTTCCATAGGTCAAGCGAAAGATGCAATTTTCTTATTAATTGACTTCAAACACAAAAACACAACGGCAACACCTACAATATTCAAATATACATTTTTTAAAAGCTAGAAGCTTAGTCATATAAGTAAAATTAAAATTAATTTAATTGAATGAACGGCTTTTGAAAGAATGGTAATTGAACTCAGATTTTTGAAAAAAAAAATTATTGAAAAAATTTTAAAATGTCGTTTTTTAAACTTGGTCGTAATATAAAATGCATTTATTTTCAAATTTTTTTGGCCGCATTTATTATGATTTCAAATTGTAAAAGGAAATGTCAATATGTATTACGGTTTATGAAAAAAATTAAAAAGTATTTCATTTTCGAAGAACTTTTTTTAATAAAAGTTTTGAAAAAAAAATGTAACTTATTTTTTTTGTTAAAGTTCAACATCTAAACATAAAATTATTTTTTATTCATTTAATAACCCTTACTGTTGAAAGTTAAATAGTAAAAATTTAAAGTTCCTATGTACCACAGTCTTTGAGAAAATTAATTATTTCAATGCAAAAATTCAGTTTTAATAAAAAAAAACAATTGAAATTGAAGTAATTTTTCATTTTTTTTTTTCAAAAATGTGATATATTTTACCTTTTTTGCTTCGAAATTCAACTGATAATATTTATGGCCAAAAATTTTTTTAAATAAATTCATATTTTATTAGAAAAAGTTTGGAAAAATGTAATTTTAAATTTTTCTAATAACATTTTTTTTTTTAATTCTGAGTTTGAGGACCATTTTTTCAAAAAGTCTTGATTAAATTTAGTGGATTTAAATTTAAGAGATAAGAATGAGCTTCTGGCTTTTTAAAAATGTATTTTAAAATATTGTAGGTGTTGCCGTTGTTTTCAAAATATTTTTTTTGTGTTTGAGGTCAGAATGTTAGAAAATTGCATTTATCGCCTAAACGATGGAAGATTGTCCCTTACTGCCTTTTATATATTTTCCTTAAATTACCTAGAGAATCTTTTGCTATCATTTGTTTTATGAAATTTAAGCAAACAAAATGGTTTTGTTAAAAAAAAAATAATTTTAATTTTAAAAAACAATACGGCAACACCGGCAATTTTTAATCTATAGACTTTAAAGTATTTTTAATTACCTACGTTTGAAAAAAAAAAAATCGTCAAAATCAGAGCTGTTCGGCCGGGTTCCCTAATAATTTGCTTTAGTTACTCTACTATAAAAAATATCTAGAAGAACGAAAGCTTATCAATGACCGTCAATACGGCTTTCGTTGCAACAGGTCCACTGGTGATTTGATGGCATACCTTACCGAAAAATGGAATGAATCACTTCATCGTTTTGGAGAAAGTAAAGTTGTTGCGCTCGATATTTCAAAAGCCTTCGATAGAGTTTGGCATCAAGCTAGTTTTATTCTTTCAAAATATGTTTAAATCTTTCCGATTTCTCTTTTATTGCCCGAGATATTTAAAATTTAAGTAGCCAACTGGCCAACCAAATTACACTTTTTTGCCACAAGAATCAAAATATACTTTTCTGAAGGTTTTTGGGTTGCTGAACTCGAATCCACAATCAGAAAAATTCTATTAGCCTTCGTTCTTAGAATATTACCGTTATAAAATGCAAAAAAGGGTTTTTTTTATAACGGTTATATTTCAAAAAAGAATTTTTCCGATTGCGGATTTGAGTTCAGCAACCCAAAAACCTTCAGAAAAGTATATTTTGGTTCTTGTGGCAAAAATTCTGTGACCAGTGACTTAAACTTTAGATTAAGTTTAGTTTCTCTTTGACTTATTAAATGAAACTTAAGATATCTCGAGCAATAAAAGAGATATCGGGAAAATTTAAAAAGTTTTTTAAAGAAGAATATCTGTTCTTATAATAACCGTTACAAATTTGTTTATAATGAATTACCCCACATAAAAACAGAACCTCGAAAACAGCCAAAATTACGTGTTTTGACATTTTCTAACGGTAATATTTCAAAAACGAAGGCCAATCAAATTTTTCTGACTTCAGATTCGGATTCAGCACCCCAAAAACTACTAGAAAAGTATATTTTGGTTCTTGTGGCAAAAAAAAAGTTAAATTTTGTTGACCAGTGTTATCTTTCTGAGCGATCAATTCAAGTTGTTTTGGACAGTTTCAAATCTGATGTTCAAAAAATAAATGCTGGTGTTCCCCAAGGCTCTGTTCTGTCTCCAACTTTGTTTCTCGTGTTCATTAACGATCTATTGTCTTAAACTGCTAATCCACTCAATTGTTTCGCTGACGACAGCACCCTAAGCTTTTCATACTTGTTTACAAATTCACACCCATCTTCTTCAAGTATTGAATTGCAACGAGAGAGTATTTTTAACACGTTAAATTCAGACTCAAATAGCGTTTCATACTTGTTTACAAATTCACACCCATCTTCTTCAAGTATTGAATTGCAACGAGAGAGTATTTTTAACTCGTTAAATTCAGACTTAAATAGCATTGTAACATTAGGTATGAAAAATCGTGTGGATTTCAATGCATCTAACACCTAATGCTGTCTGTTGTCGTTAAAGAGAAATATTCCTCCCCTACCAATATCCATGAATTGTACATCAATCGAGGAAACTCAAAAACTCTCGATCCTTGGTATGACGATAACTAACCTCCTATTGTGGAACGAGCATTTATTAGATATTGCTAAAATGCAGCGAAATGTTTGGGTTTCCCCAGGCTACAATTTATTTGGCGTATATACGACCGAAGCTTGAGTACAACTCTCATATCTGGGCTGGAGCACCAAAAACATCATTAGCTCTTTTAGATAGGGTCCAGAACAGAGCAAAAAAACTGATTGGTGATAGGTCAATCTCGGAAACGTTTGTTTCCTTAGAACATCGTAGAAATGTCTCTTGCCTTTCATTGTTTTGTCGCTATTTTTTTGGGTTGTGCTCTAGCGAAATAGCCAGATGCATGCCTCCCCTAAAACAATTTTGCCGTAATACCCGCACCGCGAATTATGCCCATCGTTATACCCTTGAGCCAAACTTCGGACGAACCGTTAAGTATAAGGATTCTTTTTTTAGTCGAACTACACAAATTTGGAACTCCTTACCCAACTCTATTTTTCCTTCCCATTTCAATGTGCAAACATTTAAAACAAATTTACACCGTTTTCTCCTACTTAATCCTATTCCTGTTTCCTAAACGTTCGCACTGTGTTAAAAGCTTGAGTGCGCGTAAATTATAAAAAATTGCAGCCAGGACTGCTGGAAAATCGCAAGTACTACATGCTAAACAAGAATGGTTTGATTGGGAGTGCCACCGAGCCAGGAACAGAGCTTTTGCTTACTTAAAGCTTTTTAGAAAATATAATACCTTTTTTAGGAAAGAATATGCAAAAGCAAATGTTTGTTTCAAAGTAGTATGCACCACTAAGAAAAAGCAATTTTACAAAGAAAAAGTGCAGATAATTGTAGCTACTAGAAATAAATACAAAAGAGTTCTGGAGAGCTATTCGATACATAAATGGATCCAAGCTTAGAATTGGTGTAAATATTCCAGCATCCGATTTTAAAACTTTTTCTCAATCACTTTTTAATGTCGAATGTACAGCGCCACCATTTCATACTGTGTCAACCATATTGAAGATCATTACATGGATCAGCCTTTTACAATAGCAGAGCTAAAAATAGTATTTTGCGAACTAAAAGAAGCTAAAGCACCAGGAGAAGATCTCATATCACACGAGTTTTATAAGTATTGCACAGAAGAATTTGCTGAATGTTTACTACATACTTTCTACGACCTGTATGAAAATGATTTGTCTCCTACATGTTTTGAATCAGCAGTACTTAGTGAATGTCAGGCAGGTTTTCGGGAAGGGTACTCGACTGTAGACCACATCCTCTACTCTAGTTGATATCTTCCGTTCAAAAGGTAAAATATTTACTCGTACTTTGTTGACTTTAAATCCGCATTCGATAGCATAGATAGAAAAGTATTGTTCTATAAACTCTCCACTCTTGGAATACCGTCAAAAGTGTTGAAAAGTCTTCAAAAATTATATACAAATTGTACTGTAAAAATATGGGATGCAACTATGTTGCCAGAAAGCTTCCCAACAAATACTGGTCTGCCACAGGGATGCACCTTAAGCACACTTCTTTTCACTCTATTCCTAAACGATATTGTCCCAGCTTTAAATGGTGGAATTGAAATACGTAGTTTCAAAATTAAAACACTATTGTATGCTGACGATATTATCCTTTTTTTCAGACACGCCAATAAAGCTTCAAATGATGATAACGAAACTTGAAGATTATTGTAAATTATGGAATCTTACAGTAAACCTTGCCAAATCACAAATAATGATTTTCGGTAGAAAGAAACGACAACGTCATGGAAACTTCATATGGAGATTTGAAGGGGAACCAGTGGAAATTGTGGATAGTTATAAGTACCTAGGACACGCTTCTTTTATTGAAGAAGCGCGGGCCCATGTGTATAGATCCTATTACTCACAGCTAGAATTCAATCTTAGTTCAAATAGTTACTTCGATGAAAATGTGGCAGTCAAAAAATTTCTTCACTTTTCCAAACACGGGGAGAGCTACTACACATCAACTACATACCCCATCGCCCAGACTTACCAATCGAATGCAGCATATGTAATATGAACACCAGAGAAGGAGTTTGCCCAATGATGCTTATAGAAATAAGACTATAAACTATACCTTGGTAAAGCTATGTATACCGTAGAAGAAGTTCTGGCTAAATCGGCACTCCGCTAAAGAACCCAAATTTTAAGAGAAGAATTTTAATATAAAAAGAAAAAAAAATTATTTTGTAATTTAAAACTTTTTAATTTTATATGCACCTATGAATAGTTATTTATGATATTCTTTAAATTTGTCAATCTGGCAGACGGCTTATGCCATGTCATTAAAGATTTGTAAACAAAACTAAAATATGTAACACTCAATTTTGATATTTAATAAAATCTAACCTAATCTAATCTAAATCTTCTTAAGGGGTAATAACACCTTGTAAACCATGAAATCGAGCGTCATATTCATCAGCGTATAAAACAAAGAAGAAATATTATTTTCTTTTGGTGTTTGTTTAGATTAATTAATTATATTAATAGGTAACAGAATAGGCTAATGTTAAATTTTGTAATGATGTGAAATTTTTTAAATGGCGGTGTAGTTCAGGATGGTAGTAAAATCCTGTGCTCCCATCGGGCGACCAACTAACTCCTACAGTTTTTAACCGATTGGGCTGAAATTTTGTATGGAGCTTAGAAATACTATTTTCTAGTGAAGTACGTAGGATTTTTTTGAAATATTAAAATTTAACGATTTTATGGTATTTTTTCAACGAATTTTCTTTTTTGGAATGAAATAATTTTTTCAAACTAATGCCATTTCTTTAATCCGAAGTCAAAAACAACTAATCAGCTCCCGTTTTTGAGATATTACCGTTAGAAAATGCAAAAAAAAAAGTTTTTTTGAGTTATTCGGATATTATTTTTTGGTATAAGGAAAATTGTTTGAGCATATATAGTAACGGTTTCTATAAAAACTGTTTTCCATCTTTCGATACCTGTTTAAATCTTTTCAATATCTTTAGTATTGCAGGAGATATCTTAAACTGAAGTAAGTGGGTTTGGCTTCATATTATCATAAAGAAGATAATGACGTTATAAAATTTATAAAAATACCAAACAACTGAGGATATCTCGGGCAGTAAAAAAGATATTGGAAAGATTAAAACAGATTTAAAAAAGTGGTAAATAGTTCTTATAAAAACCGTTAACAAATATGCTCAAACAATTTTCCTTATATAAAAGAATAAGGTCCGAAGTGCTGCATTTTTTAACGGTAATATTTCAAAAACGGGAGCTGATTAATTTTTTTTGACTTCGGATTCAAGTTCAGCACACCGAAGACCTTCAGAAAAGTATATTTTTGTTTCGGCAACAAAAAAAAGTTTAATTTTGTTAACCAGTGTTATCAATTTCAGTTGGTAATATGGTATGTACTTTATTACAATCATGTTTCAGATGTTCATTTAGACGATCTTCACTCCAAAAATACATTAAGCATCCATCACATAACCACAATGCACCGTTACGTTTAGAAATTTGACTACTATCATCGTTGTTCTTCACATTTATGATGGCATGTTTCAATTGAATATTCCTTCCCAAGTAACAATTTTGCTTGCATAAGGCCCATTTTGTTCGATTCGACAAGCTACAGTTTGTATACGTTTAGTTTAAGACTTACTTACGCAGGTCAACCATTTTGGAAAGAAAGGAGGTCTCCTTAAGGCTATCTAGAATGTGTCTACAAGAAGCCTTGTAAATATCAGTTAAAGAAAACCTTTATAAAACCTGTTTGAACCGTTCTAAAGAAGCCTGATATATTTTCAACTGACAGAAGGCCTTTATAAGACCTGTTCCAAGAGGTTCTTGTAAGTATGTAATGTTTTCACCTTGTAAGTATGCAATGTTTTTCACCTTTATGTATGCAAAGTTTTTATCCTGCAGATATGCAATTTTTGTAATGCATTAGAAAAAAACATTCAATGTGAGGTTTCAATTAGTCTACGGGTAAGGTGCTGGCTTGGTATGCAGAGGTACGTGGGATCGATTGCTGGCCGGGCCATGTGATGAAAATAAAAAAATGTAATCTTTTTCAATTAAAATAATATTCTCATCATTTCAGAACAACAGAAAAAGCAGTGGAATTTCCAAAAAAGGAAAAGAAACAAAATAGGAAAAAATTAAAATAAATAAAATAATATGTAGAAAATGCAAAACAGAAAAAATCAAAAGAAAATAAAAATAATGAAATAAAATTCAATAAATTCTTTTTTTTGTATGCATAAATTCAACCTCTTCTTCATCATCTTCAAGAACTTTTACAAGGTTTATTATAACATCCTACGCAAGTATTCCGGTTTGTGCATTAGATAAACCCTCTGCAGGAAGACCTCCGTAAGGCCATTTTAAGCTGTTTGTCAGAAGCTATTAGATTGGGGATTACCTGTAATGGAAAGTTCTATGCAAGTTCGGTAAAATGCGCCAAAATGATTTGCATAGGACCTGTTTTCCTTGTTATGGAAGCCAAAAAATAGCTTATGAAAACTAAATTGTTACTTGGGTAGGTAATTCAATATAAGATGCTCCACGCATAGGATTGTATTTATTGATATTTATTTCGAGGTATAACACTTCCTGCAATAGCTTGCATTGACCCTTATGAAAACTAAATTGTTACTTGGGTAGGTAATTCAATATAAGATGCTCCACGCATAGGATTGTATTTATTGATATTTATTTCGAGGTATAACACTTCCTGCAATGCCCATCCACTATCACGTTCTTGGAATTCTTCGCTTTTTGATGTGATGTCTTCAGTTAACTTTCGATAAACCTTCCTTAAATCCTTGACTGGTTTATTACTTAATTTTTTGTATTAAATGACTTGGTACCGGTCACTGTTTCTTCGCTGTTATCCTTAATATCTAATCCAAACATTTCGAAGTTAACTTTTAAAACATTTTCCGCCTGTAGAACTTCTGTTATAAGTTCCAAGATTGTACACTCTTGCTTTTTCATAAAGTCTTTATAGTCGATATGACGATCAAAATCTCGAATTCTATAACTTCTGATACGGCTCTTAAATGCGGTGCAAATCATTTCAACGTTATCTAGATACTTATTAGAAGCATTAGTTTTATGCAAATTGCTGTTAAGATGCCCTTAGAACATAGATTTCTTGATATCTAATCTACAAAAAGTGCAGTGCTTAACTTCATTATTCAAGTCATTTTCGATTTTGATTCGTTTCACCTGCATATCAGTTTCAGAACTTGTTCTCTTATTTGACATCATATACGGCATTCAATACTAGGGCGACGATATGACGAACGTAACTATCTTTTCTAGTGAATGATTTTTGACATATCTGACAACTGTACATTTTTATCTTATATATATAATTCTCCTGTGCGTTTGTTTGTGACCCTACTCCTTCTAAACGACTGGACAGATTTTTCTGAAATTTGGTGGGTGTGATAACGTCCATCAGAGACAGGTTTTGTTTCATAATTGGACCCGGTAGGTGGCGCTGTTGTCGAGTTGTAGGAAAATTGCATATTCTGAACGAACGACTGGACAGATTTTTGTGAAATTTTGTGTATGTGATAAAGTCCATCCGAGACAGGATTGTTTTATAATTGGACCCAGTAGTTGGCGCTGTTGTCGAGTTTTAGGAAAATTGTATATTTTGAACGAACGACTGGACAGATTTTTGTGAAATTTTGTTTATGTGATAAGGTACGTCCGAGACAAGTTTTTTTTTTATAATTGGACCCGGTAGGTGGTGCTGTTGTCGAGTTTTAGGATAATTTCATATTTTGAACGAAAGACTGGGCAGATTTTTATGAAATGTTGTGTATGTGATAAAGTCTATCCGAGACGGGTTTTGTTTCAAAATTGGACCCGGTAGGTGGCGCTGTTGTCGAGTTTTAGGAAAATTTCATATTTTGAACGAACGATTGAACAGATTTTTGTGAAAATTTGTTTATGTGATAAGGTCCGTCCGAGACAGGTTTTTTATAATTGGACCCGGTAGGTGGCGCTGTTGTCGAGTTAGGAAAATTTCATATTTTGACCAGACTGGGGGCCAATTCTGGTTCTGTGAAAACGTGAATCGAAAAAAAAAAACTTTTTCATTTTAGCTTTCAAACACTCTTTTCACTTTTTCGATTCATTTGAAACGACTGAACAGATTTTTGTGAAATTTCGTTTATGTGATAAGGTCCGTCCGAGACAGGTTTTTTTATAATTGGACCCGGTAGGTGGCGCTGTTGTCGAATTTTAGGAAAATTGCATATTTTGAACGAAAGACTGGGCAGATTTTTATGAAATGTTGTGTATGTGATAAAGTCTATCCGAGACGGGTTTTGTTTCAAAATTGGACCTGGTAGGTGGCGCTGTTGTCGAGTTTTAGGATAATTTCATATTTTGAACGAACGACTGAACAGATTTTTGTGAAATTTCGTTTATGTGATAAGGTCCGTCCGAGACAGGTTTTTTTATAATTGGACCCGGTAGGTGGCGCTGTTGTCGAATTTTAGGAAAATTGCATATTTTGAACGAAAGACTGGGCAGATTTTTATGAAATGTTGTGTATGTGATAAAGTCTATCCGAGACGGGTTTTGTTTCAAAATTGGACCCGGTAGGTGGCGCTGTTGTCGAGTTTTAGGAAAATTTCATATTTTGAACGAACGATTGAACAGATTTTTGTGAAAATTTGTTTATGTGATAAGGTCCGTCCGAGACAGGTTTTTTATAATTGGACCCGGTAGGTGGCGCTGTTGTCGAGTTAGGAAAATTTCATATTTTGACCAGACTGGGGGCCAATTCTGGTTCTGTGAAAACGTGAATCGAAAAAAAAAAACTTTTTCATTTTAGCTTTCAAACACTCTTTTCACTTTTTCGATTCATTTGAAACGAAAAACGATTCTCATCCTATGATATCACAAATAATTTAGTGAAAAAAATATATATTTATATGAATGTTTTTGATGTTTGTTTTCATTTTTTCACAGAACGAGAATAAAATGAGTGAACAAGTGAAAAGCTTTTCGTTTCACTTATTCACAGAACCAGAATTGGCCCCCTGGAGAGATTTGTCTGAAATTTGGTGGATGTGATAAGGTCCATCCGAAACAGGTTTTGTTTCATAATTGGACCCGGTAGGTGGCGCTGATGTCGAGTTATAGAAAAATTTCATATTTTGAACGAACGACTGAACAGATTTTTGTGAAATTTTGTTTATGTGATAAGGTCCGTCCGAGACAGGTTTTTTTTTATAATTGGACCCGGTAGGTGGCGCTGTTGTCGAGTTTTAGAAAAATTGCATATTTTGACCAGACTGGAGAGATTTTTGTGAAATTTTGTGTGTGTGATATGGACCCAGTAGGTGTCGCTGTTGTCAAGTTATAGTTAAATTCCATATTTGAAGTCCGAATGACAGTAGATATAGATTTTTATGAAATTGTGTGTGAGTGTGTGTGTGTGTGTGTGTGTGTGTGTGTGTGTGTGTGTGTGTGTGTGTGTGTGTGTGTGTGTGTGTGTGTGTGTGTGTGTGAGTGTGTGTGTGTGTGTGTGTGTGTGTGTGTGTGTGTGTGATAAGGTTCGTTCGTTTTGTTTTATAGTTGGACCTGGTATGTTGTCAAGTTATAAGCAAATTCAATATTTGGGGTTCAAAATCGCTCATATTCAAGGGTAATAAAAACAAACATGAATTAACTCTTTAAAATGTTAGTCCCGCAAAGAAAATTGTTTACCATCAGTATATCTCAATTAAATTTATGACTGCATCTTAAAATTTGTTTAAGTTGTTTCAACTACCATTAATACAATTTCCGCATAAAAATCAAATGATTTATTTTTTTTTAAAGAAATATTTCGACGTATGTACGAAATCTTTTCATTTTTAATCGTTTTTTTAAGATTTTATCCTATTGCTATTGTTTCGGTTACTGGCTCACACGGTAACGGTTAAGAAACGAACAAATACAAACTTCAATGAAACCAAAATATGTAAGAGAGAGAATACTATTTTTAAAGTGGATTAAAAATGAGCGTTGAAAGTGGATGCTACATTCCGCAAATAAATATTTGGGAAGTTAAAACGAAAGTCAACAAAACAAAAACAATGGTTGTTTGTATAGTCGGTTTACGGACGATAATTTTACGTGATAACGTCATAAGAAAACAGGTTGTTTAAACAAAAAAAAAAGTAAAAAGATCGTTCTTGGTGTTGGAATTGCAGGCCTCTGGTGCAAAACACAAATCATTAACAGTTTCACAAAAGAAAGGGAGAATGAGTCATATTTTTCTATAATGGCAGGCGGGATTCATCGATTTAGGCACTTTTTGCAAAAAAAAAATAAGAAGTGAAACCAGAGCCAGTTTTTGTATATTTGTGAATTATATAACCTTTATTGGTTGAATAAATTCCGATAAAAATTTGTAATAGCTGTCAAACAAATGATTTGCTTTGTTTGGGGGGGAACGAAGTCCGCCGGGTCAGCTAGTTAATTATAGTTTAACACACCACTTGACTAAAATAAAAGTATCTGTTTTCGATCCACTACTCTTCACTTGGTAGTTAGAAAACTAATGATACTTGGAAAATAAAACCCAACTCTTATACATTTACCCCCACCACCTACCCAAAAAATGATATATATAAACCACTTGCATCTACATTATTATTTTATTTATTTATTCTTATTGTTGTAAACCTATACATTGAAAACATCCATGAGTGAAACAGGAATAGTGTCAGCATCAACCTTAATTGTAAAACCATAATAAACTGATCGCGCATTAAATACCCAGGTATCTACATAGTGTTAACAGTTCCACCACCACCACATAACCGAAATTATATAATCCCCAACAAAAATGTTTAGAAATCTATTAGGTACAGATAATCACTTTCTGATTTTCCTTATTTCATGTTCCAATATGCAACTCAAATATCAGATTTGGATTATTTATATAAAACGAGCATGATCGTTCATGTTCACAATTTCTTTTGAACGAAACTATTGTGGGTGCACACCTAAATTATTGATGATTTAAGAGTACAAAGTGCACTATTGCCTCCAGTTTCCATAGGGTCAATGTGGGTAAATGTTAACAGGGGTAAATGAGAACATGGCTCATAACAAGCTTCAGTTAAATCTCTTTGATGCATACATAAGTACAAATCGCGGACGCATGTATCTTTTAACTTATACGTCAAGCTCATTGCTGTCAAGAGAGAATTCATTCGACGAGCGTATTTTCCGTGAAAGATAATTTTTTAAAGTGTCAAACAAGTCGTTAGTTTTGCAGAAAAATTAAATATTTTTGCAGATTCAATTAAGTCAGTATAAGTTGCATATACTTTTTAGTTTTTAATTTTGATGTAGATTCTATGTGAAACAAACAAATTTGAAAATACAGAACATTTATGTCGATTTGCATGTGTTTACATTTACCCCAGAATATTTTCCATAATGGGTAAATGTAAACAACGTATTCTGGGGGTAAATATAAACATATATTTTTGCTGAAATTATTGGTTTTAATAAAAATAAAGTATTTTTAGTCAATTACTATTGGTTAAGTGGCGCGGAGTCACATTTTAAAGTACCAACACCATCATTTTCAGTGTATGATGTTGCAAAATCGGTCTTTGAGGTAAAAAAAAAAAAAAATATGACGTTCAGAGCTGCTCAGGATGCATATTGGGTGCCTATATAAAGAATCAAAGGAAGAAAACAAAAACTTTTATTGGAATTTGAAAAAGTTTTTGTCAAATACCATCTTGAACGTTTTTCAAGTCGTAATCCATATGATAAAGTGGAAATTCTAAATTTTAAACCACCGTTTACTTTTACCCCGAATTTGTAAAAAAACACAAACATGGTGGGGTATTTGTAAACATGCCATATTTGACAGTTATTTAAACAATTTGCGAAATATTTGTTCATATTTATAGAGAAGAATTGCCATCATTTCATATTTGCATTTGAAGATACCATTCAAGTTGCTCCGTTAAAACATATTAAAACCTAAAGTCAAAAGAAAAAAAAAGACATGAAATTGTTTACATTTACCCACATTGACCCTACAAAAGATGAATTTCTGGTTTGGGCGTTTGTGTTGCCCTAGGACTCTCAAAAACACACTACTTGCGTGTTAACGTCATCTACCACAGCGATGGCTTTCACTATATTCACAGAAAACACTGTAAACAAATAGGTTTTGGGGGGAGAGACGCACGAAAGTTTCCAGGTTGGTATAGTTTGTCGATGAAGTAGGCACTTAACGAAAATTTCAATCGCATATATATTGCTCAATATATACTATAGTGCTACTTTTCTGTCAATAGCTGTATGTATTACTAAGACTGGAAACTTTCGTACGTCTCTGGTCTCTCCCCCCAAAACCCATTTGTTTACAATGTTGTCTGTGGATATTAGAGTGACCGCAACTCCCATAGAAAAAATTTTTTGTCGAATTTTTTTCGGGGGAACCGCATAAAATGTTCCGCCTTTGCAGATTTTTAGATAGCCAAAATTTCAGATTCTAACATAGCAGGTTCAACCCCCAATGGGTGCCCTATTTGTTTATTTTCAGTCAATTTTACTCTGTGCCTCTATTGTTGATAAAATTACTATATATTATTATCATGCCTATTACCGAAGACGCACATGCACTGCGGCGGGAGTGAGAGTCACTTTCACAAGATTTCGTATTACCGAAGCCGACGGTGCGGAAGTGATGGAATGACATTTGACATATGTCGGTATACAGTTCATCCCGGGGAGTTCACAGATTGAAATTTGATTCGGTTGCGGATCGAGTAGATTCCCGGGGACTGAGTCACTGCGTCTTCTGTAATAGGCATGTATATATTATTATTGTTGATAAAATTATTATATATTATACGAGAAGCATTTCGATTAGATACCTTTCTATAACATAGAAAGTTTCATTTTAAATCGAGTTTGCACTTCAGCTCTTTTTGATTTAAGTACTGAAAATTTAAATTGATGACAATATTTTGTTTTTTTTTTAGTAAAACTAAACAAATTTAGCATCTGAGTTATGTGTAACAACATTACCTTTAATTTAATATATAAAAAGATAAAATAACCCCCTCTGTTTGGAAGCTAGAGCTAATTTTCTGCGAAAAACAGTGAAAAACAGAGATTTTTGATACTTTGAGCGAGTGTCGCGCACAGCTAAATTTTCCCAAATTCATGGCCGAAACTACGAATCTGATTGATCATGCGATGCAAATTGCAACTGTTTAATCAGTAGATGCTTTCAAAGTAGAACATTTTAATTTACGAGTGCAGTAGCAAGGTTGGTTTCTTATAAGAAGTAGTTTGCTTTGTTTTTTATTTAATTTTTTTTTGCGATTTTTAAAATAATTTAACATGGATTCTGTTGCTAGTGGTATGTTAAAAAAAGATACTGACAAAGATAATGCAAAATTTTAAGTCTAAAGTAAAGGAGACTGGGCACTTTTGTATGGGACGTGGCCCATCGGTGTAACACATTGTGACATACATGAAATGAAAGGTCTCGATGAGTGTATTGTTTTTTAGTATGGGCACAAGTCTGTATCTCGTGCAGGGAAAGTGCAGTGATGCATTTTATGTTCAAAAATATGTGTAATATAATTCAGAAAAGTATACATTTTGACTAGATGCTCGATTAAATTGTTTCAAAAACATTACATAACTGTGTTGGAAGTTCAATTGGGCTATTCCATCACCAGTTTTCACCCATGACTTAATGCATTTTTCGGTTTTTAAAACACTTTTGTATGGGACGTGGCTCATTGGTGTAACACATTGAGACACACATTAGATGAAAGATCTCAATGAGCGTGTTATTTTTTTGTATGGACAAAAGACTATCTCGTGCAGGGAAAGTGCAGTGGTACATTTTATGCTCAAAAATAAATGTAACACATTGAGACTTACATCAAATAAAAGGTACTGATGAGCGCATTATTCCTTTGAATGGACACAAAACTCTTTCTCGTGGAAGGTGGAGTGTTGCATTTTATGTTCAAAAATGTATTAGGTACAGCTTATTTTACATGTTTGTGTTTTTAGAACAAAAAAAGGTATGGTTTGGAGTTTAAATTCACTCCAACATTTTATTAGTAATATAACTTAAAGTTTGATTTGCATTTTTGAAAAATTAGTCACAACCATCGTATATTTAAATTACTTTCAAACCAACAAGGTAGTTTCGCACACGACTTCAAAGTACAGCAAATCATATACTAACTCAAACATTTTTTGGTATTGCATTTCATAAATCCATAAAAACCGATAAATGCATTTTTTGTTTTTTTAATTAGAGCAGTTGATGGATTAGTCCAACAAAACAAAGTTGTTATAAACATAAAATGCATCACTGCACTTTCCCTGCACGAGACACAGACTTTTGGCCATATAAAAAAATAACAAACTAATTGAGACCTTTCATTTGAAGTATGTATCAATGTGTTACACAAATGAGCCACGTCCCATACAAAAGTGTTTTAAAAACCGAAAAATGCATTGCGTCATGGGTGAAAACTGGTGATGGAATAGCCCAATTGATTTCCCAACACAGTTATGTAATTTTTTTGAACCAAGTTAATCGAGTGTCTA
Source organism: Episyrphus balteatus (assembly GCF_945859705.1). NCBI lineage: Eukaryota > Metazoa > Arthropoda > Insecta > Diptera > Syrphidae > Episyrphus > Episyrphus balteatus. Next base: position 76,155,497 of record NC_079134.1, on the reverse strand, counting down.
GTCAAAATGTATACTTTCCTGAATTTTATTACATACATTTTTAGACATAAAATGCATCACTGCACTTTCCCTGCACGAGATACAGACTTGTGCCCATACAAAAAAATAGTACACTCATCGAGACCTTTCATTTGATGCATGTCTCAATGTGTTACACCAATGGGCCAAAATGCCCACTCTCCTTTTCAAGCTTTTTAAGATAATGTGTTTGAGCAGTCAAAACAAACAATTTTTTTTTCTTTGATAATGAAAAAGTTAAGTTGATTTGCGTTTTTCTGTACTGAAAATAGTGTTGAAAAATAGTTAAATGTTTCCTTTATGGGAAACAATCCTAAAACATTGCGGCTTTTTGCGACTTTTTATAATATTGGCTTCAAAAGTAGTTGGGGACGGTGATTTTTCTTTTAATTAGATTTTTCTTTTTTGACACAGGATGGTAATTTTTCTTTCAAGAAATAAGCTTTCTGAATTTTTAAAAAGCTGTTCGTCTCGTGACATTACAGAAAAAAATTAATTTTTTGATATCAAAGGTTGAAATATTGAAATTTCGGAGCAAATAGAGAAACATTTAACGGATTTTGATTTTGCATATATGAACATAGAAGAAGATGGCTGAGTGCCTCCAGAAATAACAACACCTTCTTAAAACAAAATATAAATTGGTTGCACTATGAAATATCGTTACCATGCCGGGCCTTGTTGGACGGCCTCAAATGGATTTTTCAGACCTAAGCGAACGGTCAAACAGACGTAAAACAGAAGATTTACGTTCTAACTATAATGCCGAAGAATTAAGTTATGCTGCGCGATGCAACTGCGAGAAAACGGGAAACTTGTTCATCAAATGTAATGAAAAATATAATATTTTCAACTCCTCAAAAAGATTTGAAAAAAAAATTGACCGAAAATTATTCCATATACAGCAGTTGTTGAAGGAAAATTAACTTAGTTTCATAATAACCATATGTATCCAAACTTAAGCCTCAATAAAATTTATTCATTCATTCATTCATTGGACAGCTCGGCGAAGAAGCCCAAGAATCACGAAACAAAGATATAAAGCGTTTCGAGAAAGTTTCCCAAGAAAATTTTCGAGGCAGCAATGAAAGATGTGTTTCATTATCTCTTGGTCTCTTCTGACCCATTAATAAGTGGTTTGAGAAAACTAAATCCTAAAACAAAAAATGCGTTTCCCTCTGAAGTACTTCAGTTTCTAATAGAACCAGAGATCGAGCAAGCAGACTTAGTTACAGTTTCACAACTCACAAGTCATTGAATGATATACACACATACAAACTCACACTCATGTTTATTTATGTATATAGTTGTTATCTATGCCTACATTATTTATTTATTTATAATAACGACTGTTCAACTGTGTTTTTTTCAATCTATTGAATGTATAAATATTGTATTATTAAATGTCAAATGAAAGAAACCCTATGGCGTAAAGTAAAAAAAACGACTTTTTTCATTTTTTGCTTCTTTTTTATCAATTTTCGTGTAAATTTACTTAAAAATGGTGAATTTTATGGAAATTATCTTTTTTTATGTAATCATGCAATTATAAATTGAATAAACACAAAAAATAATTTTGGCCATGTTTTTGGGAAAATTTACCTGTGTGTTTCGGCACCATTTAGACTTATCCAATCGAGCTGGAATTTTGGCTATCTAAAAATCTGCAAAGGCGGAACATTTTATGGGGTTCCCCCGACCAAACTTCAAAAATCGATTTCTTGCGGTCACTCTAGTGGATATATGTGAAAGACACCGCTGCACAGTGTGCAATTTTGCCAATCTAGCGGAACTAAATTCGTGGTTCCAAGTACACTTAATTTTTGCTATGAAAACCAGTTTAATTATATTAAATATGTATTTCTACAAGTGCCTTATTGATGTTCAGATATATATATCTAATTATAAGTCCGATATGAGGCATCGGAGTACATAATGTACAAAATAGGTGGGGAAGAGCCGACATCGAGCAATCGATTATGGGAGTTGTTTATCAAAACTATCTATATCTCGAAAACGAAGCTAGAAATCGAAAAATTTTATTTAATCTTTTTGTCTTATATTATCATAAGGAGTCTAAAAAAATCTGATTTACGATTTTTGAAAATATCGAAAATACGTTTTTGGCCTATAAATCTGAACAAAAAAAAAAATATTGTATGGGGGCCGCAGCTATTCACAAAAACCCTTAACGGATTCTGATAAATAGAATATTGATCGAGGTCCTAAGCACCATTTCACGAAGGATACATCCGGATACATTTTTAAAACGCTTGACGAAGTCAGAACAAATAATTGAAATAAAGGGCCTAAGGTCTTGAAACAAAATTAAATTTTCTTCCATTTTAAGACACAACACATTTTTTTTGTGGTAACATCATAATAGAATACCCTACAAAAGATGAATTTCTGGTTTGGGCGTTTGTGTTGCCCTAGGACTCTCAAAAACACACTACTTGCGTGTTAACGTCATCTACCACAGCGATGGCTTTCACTATATTCACAGAAAACACTGTAAACAAATAGGTTTTGGGGGGAGAGACGCACGAAAGTTTCCAGGTTGGTATAGTTTGTCGATGAAGTAGGCACTTAACGAAAATTTCAATCGCATATATATTGCTCAATATATACTATAGTGCTACTTTTCTGTCAATAGCTGTATGTATTACTAAGACTGGAAACTTTCGTACGTCTCTAGTCTCTCCCCCCAAAACCCATTTGTTTACAATGTTGTCTGTGGATATTAGAGTGACCGCAACTCCCATAGAAAAAATTTTTTGTCGAATTTTTTTCGGGGGAACCGCATAAAATGTTCCGCCTTTGCAGATTTTTAGATAGCCAAAATTTCAGATTCTAACATAGCAGGTTCAACCCCCAATGGGTGCCCTATTTGTTTATTTTCAGTCAATTTTACTCTGTGCCTCTATTGTTGATAAAATTACTATATATTATTATCATGCCTATTACCGAAGACGCACATGCACTGCGGCGGGAGTGAGAGTCACTTTCACAAGATTTCGTATTACCGAAGCCGACGGTGCGGAAGTGATGGAATGACATTTGACATATGTCGGTATACAGTTCATCCCGGGGAGTTCACAGATTGAAATTTGATTCGGTTGCGGATCGAGTAGATTCCCGGGGACTGAGTCACTGCGTCTTCTGTAATAGGCATGTATATATTATTATTGTTGATAAAATTATTATATATTATACGAGAAGCATTTCGATTAGATACCTTTCTATAACATAGAAAGTTTCATTTTAAATCGAGTTTGCACTTCAGCTCTTTTTGATTTAAGTACTGAAAATTTAAATTGATGACAATATTTTGTTTTTTTTTAGTAAAACTAAACAAATTTAGCATCTGAGTTATGTGTAACAACATTACCTTTAATTTAATATATAAAAAGATAAAATAACCCCCTCTGTTTGGAAGCTAGAGCTAATTTTCTGCGAAAAACAGTGAAAAAACAGAGATTTTTGATACTTTGAGCGAGTGTCGCACACAGCTAAATTTTCCCAAATTCATGGCCGAAACTACGAATCTGATTGATCATGCGATGCAAATTGTAACTGTTTAATCAGTAGATGCTTTCAAAGTAGAACATTTTAATTTACGAGTGCAGTAGCAAGGTTGGTTTCTTATAAGAAGTAGTTTGCTTTGTTTTTTATTTAATTTTTTTTTGCGATTTTTAAAATAATTTAACATGGATTCTGTTGCTAGTGGTATGTTAAAAAAAGATACTGACAAAGATAATGCAAAATTTTAAGTCTAAAGTAAAGGAGACTGGGCACTTTTGTATGGGACGTGGCCCATCGGTGTAACACATTGTGACATACATGAAATGAAAGGTCTCGATGAGTGTATTGTTTTTTAGTATGGGCACAAGTCTGTATCTCGTGCAGGGAAAGTGCAGTGATGCATTTTATGTTCAAAAATATGTGTAATATAATTCAGAAAAGTATACATTTTGACTAGATGCTCGATTAAATTGTTTCAAAAACATTACATAACTGTGTTGGAAGTTCAATTGGGCTATTCCATCACCAGTTTTCACCCATGACTTAATGCATTTTTCGGTTTTTAAAACACTTTTGTATGGGACGTGGCTCATTGGTGTAACACATTGAGACACACATTAGATGAAAGATCTCAATGAGCGTGTTATTTTTTTGTATGGACAAAAGACTATCTCGTGCAGGGAAAGTGCAGTGGTACATTTTATGCTCAAAAATAAATGTAACACATTGAGACTTACATCAAATAAAAGGTACTGATGAGCGCATTATTCCTTTGAATGGACACAAAACTCTTTCTCGTGGAAGGTGGAGTGTTGCATTTTATGTTCAAAAATGTATTAGGTACAGCTTATTTTACATGTTTGTGTTTTTAGAACAAAAAAAGGTATGGTTTGGAGTTTAAATTCACTCCAACATTTTATTAGTAATATAACTTAAAGTTTGATTTGCATTTTTGAAAAATTAGTCACAACCATCGTATATTTAAATTACTTTCAAACCAACAAGGTAGTTTCGCACACGACTTCAAAGTACAGCAAATCATATACTAACTCAAACATTTTTTGGTATTGCATTTCATAAATCCATAAAAACCGATAAATGCATTTTTTGTTTTTTTAATTAGAGCAGTTGATGGATTAGTCCAACAAAACAAAGTTGTTATAAACATAAAATGCATCACTGCACTTTCCCTGCACGAGACACAGACTTTTGGCCATATAAAAAAATAACAAACTAATTGAGACCTTTCATTTGAAGTATGTATCAATGTGTTACACAAATGAGCCACGTCCCATACAAAAGTGTTTTAAAAACCGAAAAATGCATTGCGTCATGGGTGAAAACTGGTGATGGAATAGCCCAATTGATTTCCCAACACAGTTATGTAATTTTTTTGAACCAAGTTAATCGAGTGTCTAGTCAAAATGTATACTTTTCTGAATTTTATTACATACATTTTTAGACATAAAATGCATCACTGCACTTTCCCTGCACGAGATACAGACTTGTGCCCATACAAAAAAATAGTACACTCATCGAGACCTTTCATTTGATGCATGTCTCAATGTGTTACACCAATGGGCCAAAATGCCCACTCTCCTTTTCAAGCTTTTTAAGATAATGTGTTTGAGCAGTCAAAACAAACAAATTTTTTTTCTTTGATAATGAAAAAGTTAAGTTGATTTGCGTTTTTCTGTACTGAAAATAGTGTTGAAAAATAGTTAAATGTTTCCTTTATGGGAAACAATCCTAAAACATTGCGGCTTTTTGCGACTTTTTATAATATTGGCTTCAAAAGTAGTTGGGGACGGTGATTTTTCTTTTAATTAGATTTTTCTTTTTTGACACAGGATGGTAATTTTTCTTTCAAGAAATAAGCTTTCTGAATTTTTAAAAAGCTGTTCGTCTCGTGACATTACAGAAAAAAATTAATTTTTTGATATCAAAGGTTGAAATATTGAAATTTCGGAGCAAATAGAGAAAAATTTAACGGATTTTGATTTTGCATATATGAACATAGAAGAAGATGGCTGAGTGCCTCCAGAAATAACAACACCTTCTTAAAACAAAATATAAATTGGTTGCACTATGAAATATCGTTACCATGCCGGGCCTTGTTGGACGGCCTCAAATGGATTTTTCAGACCTAAGCGAACGGTCAAACAGACGTAAAACAGAAGATTTACGTTCTAACTATAATGCCGAAGAATTAAGTTATGCTGCGCGATGCAACTGCGAGAAAACGGGAAACTTGTTCATCAAATGTAATGAAAAATATAATATTTTCAACTCCTCAAAAAGATTTGAAAAAAAAATTGACCGAAAATTATTCCATATACAGCAGTTGTTGAAGGAAAATTAACTTAGTTTCATAATAACCATATGTATCCAAACTTAAGCCTCAATAAAATTTATTCATTCATTCATTCATTGGACAGCTCGGCGAAGAAGCCCAAGAATCACGAAACAAAGATATAAAGCGTTTCGAGAAAGTTTCCCAAGAAAATTTTCGAGGCAGCAATGAAAGATGTGTTTCATTATCTCTTGGTCTCTTCTGACCCATTAATAAGTGGTTTGAGAAAACTAAATCCTAAAACAAAAAATGCGTTTCCCTCTGAAGTACTTCAGTTTCTAATAGAACCAGAGATCGAGCAAGCAGACTTAGTTACAGTTTCACAACTCACAAGTCATTGAATGATATACACACATACAAATTCACACTCATGTTTATTTATGTATATAGTTGTTATCTATGCCTACATTATTTATTTATTTATAATAACGACTGTTCAACTGTGTTTTTTTCAATCTATTGAATGTATAAATATTGTATTATTAAATGTCAAATGAAAGAAACCCTATGGCGTAAAGTAAAAAAAACGACTTTTTTCATTTTTTGCTTCTTTTTTATCAATTTTCGTGTAAATTTACTTAAAAATGGTGAATTTTATGGAAATTATCTTTTTTTTATGTAATCATGCAATTATAAATTGAATAAACACAAAAAATAATTTTGGCCATGTTTTTGGGAAAATTTACCTGTGTGTTTCGGCACCCTTTAGACTTATCCAATCGAGCTGGAATTTTGGCTATCTAAAAATCTGCAAAGGCGGAACATTTTATGGGGTTCCCCCGACCAAACTTCAAAAATCGATTTCTTGCGGTCACTCTAGTGGATATATGTGAAAGACACCGCTGCACAGTGTGCAATTTTGCCAATCTAGCGGAACTAAATTCGTGGTTCCAAGTACACTTAATTTTTGCTATGAAAACCAGTTTAATTATATTAAATATGTATTTCTACAAGTGCCTTATTGATTTTCAGATATATATATCTAATTATAAGTCCGATATGAGGCATCGGAGTACATAATGTACAAAATAGGTGGGGAAGAGCCGACATCGAGCAATCGATTATGGGAGTTGTTTATCAAAACTATCTATATCTCGAAAACGAAGCTAGAAATCGAAAAATTTTATTTAATCTTTTTGTCTTATATTATCATAAGGAGTCTAAAAAAATCTGATTTACGATTTTTGAAAATATCGAAAATACGTTTTTGGCCTATAAATCTGAACAAAAAAAAAAATATTGTATGGGGGCCGCAGCTATTCACAAAAACCCTTAACGGATTCTGATAAATAGAATATTGATCGAGGTCCTAAGCACCATTTCACGAAGGATACATCCGGATACATTTTTAAAACGCTTGACGAAGTCAGAACAAATAATTGAAATAAAGGGCCTAAGGTCTTGAAACAAAATTAAATTTTCTTCCATTTTAAGACACAACACATTTTTTTTGTGGTAACATCATAATAGAATACCCTACAAAAGATGAATTTCTGGTTTGGGCGTTTGTGTTGCCCTAGGACTCTCAAAAACACACTACTTGCGTGTTAACGTCATCTACCACAGCGATGGCTTTCACTATATTCACAGAAAACACTGTAAACAAATAGGTTTTGGGGGGAGAGACGCACGAAAGTTTCCAGGTTGGTATAGTTTGTCGATGAAGTAGGCACTTAACGAAAATTTCAATCGCATATATATTGCTCAATATATACTATAGTGCTACTTTTCTGTCAATAGCTGTATGTATTACTAAGACTGGAAACTTTCGTACGTCTCTAGTCTCTCCCCCCAAAACCCATTTGTTTACAATGTTGTCTGTGGATATTAGAGTGACCGCAACTCCCATAGAAAAAATTTTTTGTCGAATTTTTTTCGGGGGAACCGCATAAAATGTTCCGCCTTTGCAGATTTTTAGATAGCCAAAATTTCAGATTCTAACATAGCAGGTTCAACCCCCAATGGGTGCCCTATTTGTTTATTTTCAGTCAATTTTACTCTGTGCCTCTATTGTTGATAAAATTACTATATATTATTATCATGCCTATTACCGAAGACGCACATGCACTGCGGCGGGAGTGAGAGTCACTTTCACAAGATTTCGTATTACCGAAGCCGACGGTGCGGAAGTGATGGAATGACATTTGACATATGTCGGTATACAGTTCATCCCGGGGAGTTCACAGATTGAAATTTGATTCGGTTGCGGATCGAGTAGATTCCCGGGGACTGAGTCACTGCGTCTTCTGTAATAGGCATGTATATATTATTATTGTTGATAAAATTATTATATATTATACGAGAAGCATTTCGATTAGATACCTTTCTATAACATAGAAAGTTTCATTTTAAATCGAGCTTGCATTTCAGCTCTTTTTGATTTAAGTACTGAAAATTTAAATTGATGACAATATTTTGTTTTTTTTTAGTAAAACTAAACAAATTTAGCATCTGAGTTATGTGTAACAACATTACCTTTAATTTAATATATAAAAAGATAAAATAACCCCCTCTGTTTGGAAGCTAGAGCTAATTTTCTGCGAAAAACAGTGAAAAAACAGAGATTTTTGATACTTTGAGCGAGTGTCGCACACAGCTAAATTTTCCCAAATTCATGGCCGAAACTACGAATCTGATTGATCATGCGATGCAAATTGTAACTGTTTAATCAGTAGATGCTTTCAAAGTAGAACATTTTAATTTACGAGTGCAGTAGCAAGGTTGGTTTCTTATAAGAAGTAGTTTGCTTTGTTTTTTATTTAATTTTTTTTTGCGATTTTTAAAATAATTTAACATGGATTCTGTTGCTAGTGGTATGTTAAAAAAAGATACTGACAAAGATAATGCAAAATTTTAAGTCTAAAGTAAAGGAGACTGGGCACTTTTGTATGGGACGTGGCCCATCGGTGTAACACATTGTGACATACATGAAATGAAAGGTCTCGATGAGTGTATTGTTTTTTAGTATGGGCACAAGTCTGTATCTCGTGCAGGGAAAGTGCAGTGATGCATTTTATGTTCAAAAATATGTGTAATATAATTCAGAAAAGTATACATTTTGACTAGATGCTCGATTAAATTGTTTCAAAAACATTACATAACTGTGTTGGAAGTTCAATTGGGCTATTCCATCACCAGTTTTCACCCATGACTTAATGCATTTTTCGGTTTTTAAAACACTTTTGTATGGGACGTGGCTCATTGGTGTAACACATTGAGACACACATTAGATGAAAGATCTCAATGAGCGTGTTATTTTTTTGTATGGACAAAAGACTATCTCGTGCAGGGAAAGTGCAGTGGTACATTTTATGCTCAAAAATAAATGTAACACATTGAGACTTACATCAAATAAAAGGTACTGATGAGCGCATTATTCCTTTGAATGGACACAAAACTCTTTCTCGTGGAAGGTGGAGTGTTGCATTTTATGTTCAAAAATGTATTAGGTACAGCTTATTTTACATGTTTGTGTTTTTAGAACAAAAAAAGGTATGGTTTGGAGTTTAAATTCACTCCAACATTTTATTAGTAATATAACTTAAAGTTTGATTTGCATTTTTGAAAAATTAGTCACAACCATCGTATATTTAAATTACTTTCAAACCAACAAGGTAGTTTCGCACACGACTTCAAAGTACAGCAAATCATATACTAACTCAAACATTTTTTGGTATTGCATTTCATAAATCCATAAAAACCGATAAATGCATTTTTTGTTTTTTTAATTAGAGCAGTTGATGGATTAGTCCAACAAAACAAAGTTGTTATAAACATAAAATGCATCACTGCACTTTCCCTGCACGAGACACAGACTTTTGGCCATATAAAAAAATAACAAACTAATTGAGACCTTTCATTTGAAGTATGTATCAATGTGTTACACAAATGAGCCACGTCCCATACAAAAGTGTTTTAAAAACCGAAAAATGCATTGCGTCATGGGTGAAAACTGGTGATGGAATAGCCCAATTGATTTCCCAACACAGTTATGTAATTTTTTTGAACCAAGTTAATCGAGTGTCTAGTCAAAATGTATACTTTCCTGAATTTTATTACATACATTTTTAGACATAAAATGCATCACTGCACTTTCCCTGCACGAGATACAGACTTGTGCCCATACAAAAAAATAGTACACTCATCGAGACCTTTCATTTGATGCATGTCTCAATGTGTTACACCAATGGGCCAAAATGCCCACTCTCCTTTTCAAGCTTTTTAAGATAATGTGTTTGAGCAGTCAAAACAAACAAATTTTTTTTCTTTGATAATGAAAAAGTTAAGTTGATTTGCGTTTTTCTGTACTGAAAATAGTGTTGAAAAATAGTTAAATGTTTCCTTTATGGGAAACAATCCTAAAACATTGCGGCTTTTTGCGACTTTTTATAATATTGGCTTCAAAAGTAGTTGGGGACGGTGATTTTTCTTTTAATTAGATTTTTCTTTTTTGACACAGGATGGTAATTTTTCTTTCAAGAAATAAGCTTTCTGAATTTTTAAAAAGCTGTTCGTCTCGTGACATTACAGAAAAAAATTAATTTTTTGATATCAAAGGTTGAAATATTGAAATTTCGGAGCAAATAGAGAAAAATTTAACGGATTTTGATTTTGCATATATGAACATAGAAGAAGATGGCTGAGTGCCTCCAGAAATAACAACACCTTCTTAAAACAAAATATAAATTGGTTGCACTATGAAATATCGTTACCATGCCGGGCCTTGTTGGACGGCCTCAAATGGATTTTTCAGACCTAAGCGAACGGTCAAACAGACGTAAAACAGAAGATTTACGTTCTAACTATAATGCCGAAGAATTAAGTTATGCTGCGCGATGCAACTGCGAGAAAACGGGAAACTTGTTCATCAAATGTAATGAAAAATATAATATTTTCAACTCCTCAAAAAGATTTGAAAAAAAAATTGACCGAAAATTATTCCATATACAGCAGTTGTTGAAGGAAAATTAACTTAGTTTCATAATAACCATATGTATCCAAACTTAAGCCTCAATAAAATTTATTCATTCATTCATTCATTGGACAGCTCGGCGAAGAAGCCCAAGAATCACGAAACAAAGATATAAAGCGTTTCGAGAAAGTTTCCCAAGAAAATTTTCGAGGCAGCAATGAAAGATGTGTTTCATTATCTCTTGGTCTCTTCTGACCCATTAATAAGTGGTTTGAGAAAACTAAATCCTAAAACAAAAAATGCGTTTCCCTCTGAAGTACTTCAGTTTCTAATAGAACCAGAGATCGAGCAAGCAGACTTAGTTACAGTTTCACAACTCACAAGTCATTGAATGATATACACACATACAAACTCACACTCATGTTTATTTATGTATATAGTTGTTATCTATGCCTACATTATTTATTTATTTATAATAACGACTGTTCAACTGTGTTTTTTTCAATCTATTGAATGTATAAATATTGTATTATTAAATGTCAAATGAAAGAAACCCTATGGCGTAAAGTAAAAAAAACGACTTTTTTCATTTTTTGCTTCTTTTTTATCAATTTTCGTGTAAATTTACTTAAAAATGGTGAATTTTATGGAAATTATCTTTTTTTTATGTAATCATGCAATTATAAATTGAATAAACACAAAAAATAATTTTGGCCATGTTTTTGGGAAAATTTACCTGTGTGTTTCGGCACCATTTAGACTTATCCAATCGAGCTGGAATTTTGGCTATCTAAAAATCTGCAAAGGCGGAACATTTTATGGGGTTCCCCCGACCAAACTTCAAAAATCGATTTCTTGCGGTCACTCTAGTGGATATATGTGAAAGACACCGCTGCACAGTGTGCAATTTTGCCAATCTAGCGGAACTAAATTCGTGGTTCCAAGTACACTTAATTTTTGCTATGAAAACCAGTTTAATTATATTAAATATGTATTTCTACAAGTGCCTTATTGATTTTCAGATATATATATCTAATTATAAGTCCGATATGAGGCATCGGAGTACATAATGTACAAAATAGGTGGGGAAGAGCCGACATCGAGCAATCGATTATGGGAGTTGTTTATCAAAACTATCTATATCTCGAAAACGAAGCTAGAAATCGAAAAATTTTATTTAATCTTTTTGTCTTATATTATCATAAGGAGTCTAAAAAAATCTGATTTACGATTTTTGAAAATATCGAAAATACGTTTTTGGCCTATAAATCTGAACAAAAAAAAAAATATTGTATGGGGGCCGCAGCTATTCACAAAAACCCTTAACGGATTCTGATAAATAGAATATTGATCGAGGTCCTAAGCACCATTTCACGAAGGATACATCCGGATACATTTTTAAAACGCTTGACGAAGTCAGAACAAATAATTGAAATAAAGGGCCTAAGGTCTTGAAACAAAATTAAATTTTCTTCCATTTTAAGACACAACACATTTTTTTTGTGGTAACATCATAATAGAATACCCTACAAAAGATGAATTTCTGGTTTGGGCGTTTGTGTTGCCCTAGGACTCTCAAAAACACACTACTTGCGTGTTAACGTCATCTACCACAGCGATGGCTTTCACTATATTCACAGAAAACACTGTAAACAAATAGGTTTTGGGGGGAGAGACGCACGAAAGTTTCCAGGTTGGTATAGTTTGTCGATGAAGTAGGCACTTAACGAAAATTTCAATCGCATATATATTGCTCAATATATACTATAGTGCTACTTTTCTGTCAATAGCTGTATGTATTACTAAGACTGGAAACTTTCGTACGTCTCTAGTCTCTCCCCCCAAAACCCATTTGTTTACAATGTTGTCTGTGGATATTAGAGTGACCGCAACTCCCATAGAAAAAATTTTTTGTCGAATTTTTTTCGGGGGAACCGCATAAAATGTTCCGCCTTTGCAGATTTTTAGATAGCCAAAATTTCAGATTCTAACATAGCAGGTTCAACCCCCAATGGGTGCCCTATTTGTTTATTTTCAGTCAATTTTACTCTGTGCCTCTATTGTTGATAAAATTACTATATATTATTATCATGCCTATTACCGAAGACGCACATGCACTGCGGCGGGAGTGAGAGTCACTTTCACAAGATTTCGTATTACCGAAGCCGACGGTGCGGAAGTGATGGAATGACATTTGACATATGTCGGTATACAGTTCATCCCGGGGAGTTCACAGATTGAAATTTGATTCGGTTGCGGATCGAGTAGATTCCCGGGGACTGAGTCACTGCGTCTTCTGTAATAGGCATGTATATATTATTATTGTTGATAAAATTATTATATATTATACGAGAAGCATTTCGATTAGATACCTTTCTATAACATAGAAAGTTTCATTTTAAATCGAGTTTGCACTTCAGCTCTTTTTGATTTAAGTACTGAAAATTTAAATTGATGACAATATTTTGTTTTTTTTTAGTAAAACTAAACAAATTTAGCATCTGAGTTATGTGTAACAACATTACCTTTAATTTAATATATAAAAAGATAAAATAACCCCCTCTGTTTGGAAGCTAGAGCTAATTTTCTGCGAAAAACAGTGAAAAAACAGAGATTTTTGATACTTTGAGCGAGTGTCGCACACAGCTAAATTTTCCCAAATTCATGGCCGAAACTACGAATCTGATTGATCATGCGATGCAAATTGTAACTGTTTAATCAGTAGATGCTTTCAAAGTAGAACATTTTAATTTACGAGTGCAGTAGCAAGGTTGGTTTCTTATAAGAAGTAGTTTGCTTTGTTTTTTATTTAATTTTTTTTTGCGATTTTTAAAATAATTTAACATGGATTCTGTTGCTAGTGGTATGTTAAAAAAAGATACTGACAAAGATAATGCAAAATTTTAAGTCTAAAGTAAAGGAGACTGGGCACTTTTGTATGGGACGTGGCCCATCGGTGTAACACATTGTGACATACATGAAATGAAAGGTCTCGATGAGTGTATTGTTTTTTAGTATGGGCACAAGTCTGTATCTCGTGCAGGGAAAGTGCAGTGATGCATTTTATGTTCAAAAATATGTGTAATATAATTCAGAAAAGTATACATTTTGACTAGATGCTCGATTAAATTGTTTCAAAAACATTACATAACTGTGTTGGAAGTTCAATTGGGCTATTCCATCACCAGTTTTCACCCATGACTTAATGCATTTTTCGGTTTTTAAAACACTTTTGTATGGGACGTGGCTCATTGGTGTAACACATTGAGACACACATTAGATGAAAGATCTCAATGAGCGTGTTATTTTTTTGTATGGACAAAAGACTATCTCGTGCAGGGAAAGTGCAGTGGTACATTTTATGCTCAAAAATAAATGTAACACATTGAGACTTACATCAAATAAAAGGTACTGATGAGCGCATTATTCCTTTGAATGGACACAAAACTCTTTCTCGTGGAAGGTGGAGTGTTGCATTTTATGTTCAAAAATGTATTAGGTACAGCTTATTTTACATGTTTGTGTTTTTAGAACAAAAAAAGGTATGGTTTGGAGTTTAAATTCACTCCAACATTTTATTAGTAATATAACTTAAAGTTTGATTTGCATTTTTGAAAAATTAGTCACAACCATCGTATATTTAAATTACTTTCAAACCAACAAGGTAGTTTCGCACACGACTTCAAAGTACAGCAAATCATATACTAACTCAAACATTTTTTGGTATTGCATTTCATAAATCCATAAAAACCGATAAATGCATTTTTTGTTTTTTTAATTAGAGCAGTTGATGGATTAGTCCAACAAAACAAAGTTGTTATAAACATAAAATGCATCACTGCACTTTCCCTGCACGAGACACAGACTTTTGGCCATATAAAAAAATAACAAACTAATTGAGACCTTTCATTTGAAGTATGTATCAATGTGTTACACAAATGAGCCACGTCCCATACAAAAGTGTTTTAAAAACCGAAAAATGCATTGCGTCATGGGTGAAAACTGGTGATGGAATAGCCCAATTGATTTCCCAACACAGTTATGTAATTTTTTTGAACCAAGTTAATCGAGTGTCTAGTCAAAATGTATACTTTCCTGAATTTTATTACATACATTTTTAGACATAAAATGCATCACTGCACTTTCCCTGCACGAGATACAGACTTGTGCCCATACAAAAAAATAGTACACTCATCGAGACCTTTCATTTGATGCATGTCTCAATGTGTTACACCAATGGGCCAAAATGCCCACTCTCCTTTTCAAGCTTTTTAAGATAATGTGTTTGAGCAGTCAAAACAAACAAATTTTTTTTCTTTGATAATGAAAAAGTTAAGTTGATTTGCGTTTTTCTGTACTGAAAATAGTGTTGAAAAATAGTTAAATGTTTCCTTTATGGGAAACAATCCTAAAACATTGCGGCTTTTTGCGACTTTTTATAATATTGGCTTCAAAAGTAGTTGGGGACGGTGATTTTTCTTTTAATTAGATTTTTCTTTTTTGACACAGGATGGTAATTTTTCTTTCAAGAAATAAGCTTTCTGAATTTTTAAAAAGCTGTTCGTCTCGTGACATTACAGAAAAAAATTAATTTTTTGATATCAAAGGTTGAAATATTGAAATTTCGGAGCAAATAGAGAAAAATTTAACGGATTTTGATTTTGCATATATGAACATAGAAGAAGATGGCTGAGTGCCTCCAGAAATAACAACACCTTCTTAAAACAAAATATAAATTGGTTGCACTATGAAATATCGTTACCATGCCGGGCCTTGTTGGACGGCCTCAAATGGATTTTTCAGACCTAAGCGAACGGTCAAACAGACGCAAAACAGAAGATTTACGTTCTAACTATAATGCCGAAGAATTAAGTTATGCTGCGCGATGCAACTGCGAGAAAACGGGAAACTTGTTCATCAAATGTAATGAAAAATATAATATTTTCAACTCCTCAAAAAGATTTGAAAAAAAAATTGACCGAAAATTATTCCATATACAGCAGTTGTTGAAGGAAAATTAACTTAGTTTCATAATAACCATATGTATCCAAACTTAAGCCTCAATAAAATTTATTCATTCATTCATTCATTGGACAGCTCGGCGAAGAAGCCCAAGAATCACGAAACAAAGATATAAAGCGTTTCGAGAAAGTTTCCCAAGAAAATTTTCGAGGCAGCAATGAAAGATGTGTTTCATTATCTCTTGGTCTCTTCTGACCCATTAATAAGTGGTTTGAGAAAACTAAATCCTAAAACAAAAAATGCGTTTCCCTCTGAAGTACTTCAGTTTCTAATAGAACCAGAGATCGAGCAAGCAGACTTAGTTACAGTTTCACAACTCACAAGTCATTGAATGATATACACACATACAAACTCACACTCATGTTTATTTATGTATATAGTTGTTATCTATGCCTACATTATTTATTTATTTATAATAACGACTGTTCAACTGTGTTTTTTTCAATCTATTGAATGTATAAATATTGTATTATTAAATGTCAAATGAAAGAAACCCTATGGCGTAAAGTAAAAAAAACGACTTTTTTCATTTTTTGCTTCTTTTTTATCAATTTTCGTGTAAATTTACTTAAAAATGGTGAATTTTATGGAAATTATCTTTTTTTTATGTAATCATGCAATTATAAATTGAATAAACACAAAAAATAATTTTGGCCATGTTTTTGGGAAAATTTACCTGTGTGTTTCGGCACCATTTAGACTTATCCAATCGAGCTGGAATTTTGGCTATCTAAAAATCTGCAAAGGCGGAACATTTTATGGGGTTCCCCCGACCAAACTTCAAAAATCGATTTCTTGCGGTCACTCTAGTGGATATATGTGAAAGACACCGCTGCACAGTGTGCAATTTTGCCAATCTAGCGGAACTAAATTCGTGGTTCCAAGTACACTTAATTTTTGCTATGAAAACCAGTTTAATTATATTAAATATGTATTTCTACAAGTGCCTTATTGATTTTCAGATATATATATCTAATTATAAGTCCGATATGAGGCATCGGAGTACATAATGTACAAAATAGGTGGGGAAGAGCCGACATCGAGCAATCGATTATGGGAGTTGTTTATCAAAACTATCTATATCTCGAAAACGAAGCTAGAAATCGAAAAATTTTATTTAATTTTTTTGTCTTATATTATCATAAGGAGTCTAAAAAAATCTGATTTACGATTTTTGAAAATATCGAAAATACGTTTTTGGCCTATAAATCTGAACAAAAAAAAAATATTGTATGGGGGCCGCAGCTATTCACAAAAACCCTTAACGGATTCTGATAAATAGAATATTGATCGAGGTCCTAAGCACCATTTCACGAAGGATACATCCGGATACATTTTTAAAACGCTTGACGAAGTCAGAACAAATAATTGAAATAAAGGGCCTAAGGTCTTGAAACAAAATTAAATTTTCTTCCATTTTAAGACACAACACATTTTTTTTGTGGTAACATCATAATAGAATACCAAAAAATAATACAAAAAAATGTTTGTCCAGCTAGCTTTGATAAATAATAAAATACATAACTATTAGTTTCACTCAAAAAAATCAACTAACTTTAAATATATTTTTGCTTATTTTAATCTTATGTTCATGACTTTGCTGAACGCCGCATGCAGTTTTAATTTTTGTTTCTTTGTTAACATTTCATTGTATGGAATTTAACCTTTCATTATACATCAAAATATTTATATTCGGAAAACTTCGAATTTTAATAAAGTTCCACTAGATATGCCTAATTGTTAAAGCTGAAACACAATCACGCTTTGCCGTCGATTTTGACAACTGCGAAAAGTTCAACTATAGGAAATCTGTGTATCCTCACACAATGACGCTTTTCTTACGTACGCTTTTTTTGACAAACGTAAGGAAACGTAAGAAAGCGAGCAAAAGTTCAACCAGACTGAACTTTTGCTCGCTTTCTGACATTTAACAGACATAGTTACAGTCACCCACATTATTATTGCGCCAAATGTGAACAAAAAAAAATAAATTATTGCAAAACTATGTGTGTTTTTTAATTTCTCTATATAGATTTTGCACAAAAAAACGACATCGAGATATTTTAAATCAAAACAATTTACGTATTAAAAACAAAAAAAAATGTAATGATGTTTTAGACTGAGTTTTATTGTTAAAAACAATATATTTTGATTGGTTTTGTTTTTATAACTATAGGATTAAAGAATAAACAAATTTCTATGCATTTTTTAAACACATTAATATCCTTTTTCATTTTTCCACAATTAAATCAAGATAAAGACTTGGCCCAATAATTTTGTGAGTGACTGTGTTTTTTTTATTTGACAGCAGATTTTATGTTGCAATCAGCTCACTGTGGTTTCGCCCATATGACAAAAATAAAAAAAATAAAGTTCGTTTTTTCTGTCCCAAGTGACTTATTCTAATAAATAATAATTCAATATTTACTGCTGCATACATTTTTTCTTACAAGTCACGTGATATCTATTTTGTTTTAGCTTTCAAAGTGAACAGATTATTCAATTTTCGTTGAAAACAGGTGTTAATAAATTTGATAAAATTCAAGTATTTTTATTTTTTATAAAATTGAAGTTATCAATATTTTTTTGAAATGGAATTACAAAAGGAAGGTGTGTAGATTATTTTATTTATTTTTTTGTCATATTTGAACGCTTGATTTTATATTTATGTGGGTAGAGTCATGTACCATTTACGCGTTTTTTCTATTTTTGTCAATCTTCAAGTAAACTTTTAAAATAGTTCTTAACCTAACTTAAGCAAAAAAAGTTGTTTGTAATAAAGAATGATATGTCAGCTTTTAGAAAAACATAATCTTAGCACCCACAATCGACCACAAGTAGCGCAATTGAGGTTTAAGTGCTGTATGTTTTGAGCCTTTTTGAGCCGTTTTGATTTTTTGTTTTTATATTAATTTTCCTTAGGTACTATCTATTTTTGCCTGTAGTGTGTAAAAAACGTCTATGACATTTGGGCAGTAAAAAGTGGGGAGATAGTTGAGAAAAAATTACAAAATTTCAATTCCGTCATAGAAAATATAAGTTCTCCAGAAAAAAAAGGTTTAATTTTGACTTTTTGAAATTTCGAATTTTTAAAATTAATTGTATTTTTTTTTAACATGAGAATTACTTTTCCGAGTTTGATTTTGAAATAAAAATTGAATATACTATTAAAAAAAATTAATAAAACAAAAAAAAACAGAAAAAAATTTTGTGAGTGGGCGTGTCAGTGGGCGGAAATTTGATATGGTGAATTCTTTTGAGACTTTATATCATGCTTGAAAGTTTCATCCCTATTGAACAAGTAGTTCTGAAGTTATTGAATTATGACGCCATCTCCATACAACCCAAACCACTGTGCAGCTGTTCAAAGTCAAAGTGACAGAAGCGCGCTTTGAGGATTTCTCAACGTAACGCAACGAAGCGACGCCCTGAAGCGTGATTGTGTTTCAGCTTTAATTAGTTAACCAAAAATTAATTAATCATATCCCTTCAAGCAAACGCGTCCGACCTCGGTCCGAATCGGCTCCGAAGTGAGTCCGACCTCGACTACGAAACGGGTCTCACGGCGGCCCAAATTAGTATGGAAATTATAATCATAAACAAAAAATACCAAGACTGGAAACTCGGCGGTGAACTGACGTTTGCCTACAAGCTGCGAGGTGTGGTGAATGTCGTGAGCCTATCGTTGTGTTCGTGTCCAATGTGTGGTGAATGTCGTGAATCTATAAATGTGTCCGTGTTAACGTCATTTACCAACGTGGTGGCAATCACATATATTCACAGACAGCACTGTACACAAAAGGGTTTTGGGGAGAGACGTACGAAAGTTTCCAGTCTTGGTAATTTTTGTTTATGATTATAATCACCTCGGAGCCGCATATGTATTCGATTTCCTTCGAATTTTTGTTCATATACAAAAAGATGTAAATGTGTGAGTTAAATGGCGTGTCCAAATGGAGAAATCAAACAGAACTCTGTTTTCCTGCTTGAAGGGATCACCTTCTAAATTTATAAAAAAAAAAACTCAAATAAAAAATTATTTCATATACCTTTAATCTTATTGCATCCTGTCTTCGTTTCCATGGTCTTTGCAAAACAAGATAAACAGGTAGTGTCACGATATCGTAAACTAGGGTTATCACATTAATTGCACCTATTGCACCTTGAATCCAGAAACTATCCATCCTTAAATTAAAAACGGTTAACTATTATTGAGTGTAGTAATTAGTTTAAATTGCTTAATTAAGTAAAAAAAAACTTAGTGTTTTCCAGTTTTCTATCTTGAATTTTTGTTTAAAAGGGCCCCGCTCTAATTAAATGGAAAATTGGTTTTACTAGAAAATTAGCTTTTTCAACAGAGAGTAAGTCCTTGACATTTTGAACAGAATTCTTTATTCGTGCGACTGGATTTGGGATAAGACTTCATTAATTAATTTTTATCCTTGTGAAGTACTTCCGAAACCAATAAAATGCATTTTTGCATTTAACACTTTGTTTAGATTGTCTCAATGATGTAACATTTTGATTTGTGTTTAAGTGCAAAATATGATGCTCTGTCATTTTACCTGAGCCTGAAGACCTATATCTTTAATATCCAACCAATAGAACTCAAACTGTAAGCTTTAAAAAAAAAAACAATGTTGAGCCAATTTTGAGAGTTTTGTTATTAATTTTTTTGTTAGTTTGAATCGTTTGAAAACCCTCGAACTAAGGGCGTGTGTGAATTGCGTTAAATAGTTAACACCGTGTAAAATTTTTGACACTATTGAGGATTATTGTTTAAAATTTTGTCTGCCTTTTTTCTGCCATGATACCTACTCCATTTTAATAAAAAAAAAAAACAAAACAAAACCATCTGGAAAAAAAATTTTACTCAATTTTAACCAGGTCCCACAGCCCAACAAATTTTTAACAGCTGAAAATTTTGTATTCACCTCAATAGTGTCAAAAATTTTACACGGTGTTAACTATTTAACGCAATTCACACACGGCCTAAATCTCGAAGTTGTTGGCTTAAAAATCTTATATTATGAGTTCTATTGATTGGATATTCAAGATTGATTTCTTAATGAGGGAAAATAATAGAGGATTATATTTTAAATTGAAAATAAAAATATAATTCAATTTGGCCTTCACACACTGAAAGATGCATTAAAAATACTCATATTGCAATATCTCACATTCTTAATGCAATAGAGCCAAACCTCCATAGCAATTTTTTTCCAAAGTTATAGTCATTTAATACCAATTTCATTAATGGCCACCGAACGTCCATTAAAAATTAGCAAATTCAAAGGAGAATGGGCAATTAATGACATTGGTATTAAATTACTATAACTTTGGAAAAAAAAATTGCATTTTAAAATCAATAACAGAAGTCTTGAAAAAGACGTTTCTTATCATTTAAATTTCAAAATATTGAAGTTTAATTATTTTATTTGATATAGTCCGGTCAAATTAGACTAAAATAAAGGGGTCAGGTTACATTAATTCCCAGCAAGCTGAAAATTGGTAGGATTGTTGTAAACACCATCATAAATTAAATCTAAAAAGTCCTCATCGATCCGAGGTCTGGAAAAAAATTTACGGGGGGTCAAAGGTCACAAAAACTGGTTTTTCACGATTTTCAGCAAAACGGTAAGTCTTATCAAAAAATTTTCAACGCAAGAATTGTAGACCAGATTATTATATATAAAAAGTGTCATGACACTTTTTTTCCTAAGACCCACCGTTTCTTAGGTATAACTATTCAAAAAGTTGAAGTTGATTTGTAATCGTCATAATCTGGTCTATTCTGAAAAAAACTCCTAACTGAAAAGTTCCTGAAATTTTATTATTTTTTTAGCTTGATTTTTTTTCTTAAATGGTTAAGAATACGAGGAAAGCAAAAAAAAAATGGAAATTTTCGCCATTTTTTCCGATTGGGGCCCTTCTCCCGAAACCATTTCCCTAGGAATTTTTGTTTAGATTATGTCTGAATATATACAGGGTGTGCAATAGAAAATGGACAACCCTAAAACGGCTGATAGCTACACTTATGACTTTTCTAAAAAGAGATAGAAAAAAGTTCTATCGCAACCAGTTCATAAAATATTGGCTTTTTTTCGTTCAGTGTATTTTAAATTTTATCATCTTATGTTTTCGTTCACTACAACCACGAATGTATGAATTTTACTTATTTCTTTTTTTTTTATCATTTTCTACAATAATTGTATGAGTACATAAAAGCTTTAAGAACTGCAAAGCTATTGCACATTTTTGTAAAAAAAATTTTGAAATCTGTTTTTTGATGCAAAATGTAAAAAAAGTATTTTATGAAAAATTTTAAACACTTGTGGTATAAAATAAATCTATAGAAACCTAAGTGGCCAACTTTCTTAAAAATATTCTCGTCTAAGGGGAATATTTTTAAGAAAGTTGAAAGTTCTCGTCTAAGGGGAATATTTTTAAGAAAGTTGGCCACTTAGGTTTCTATAGATTTATTTTATACCACAGGTGTTTAAAAATTTTCATAAAATACTTTTTTACATTTTGCATCAAAAAACAGATTTCAAAATTTTTTTTACAAAAATGTGCAATAGCTTTGCAGTTCTTAAAGCTTTTATGTACTCATACAATTATTGTAGAAAATGATAAAAAAAAGAAATAATTAAAATTCATATATTCGTGGTTGTAGTGAACGAAAACATAAGATGATAAAATTTAAAATACACTGAACGAAAAAAAGCCAATATTTTATGAACTGGTTGCCATAGAACTTTTTTTCTATATCTTTTTAGAACAGTCATAAGTGTAGCTATCAGCCGTTTTAGGGTTGTCCATTTTCTATTGCACACCCTGTATATATTCAGACATAATCTAAACAAAAATTCCTAGGGAAATGGTTTCGGGAGAAGGGCCCCAATCGGAAAAAATGGCGAAAATTTCCATTTTTTTTTGCTTTCCCCGTATTCTTAACCATTTAAGAAAAAAAATCAAGCTCAAAAAATAATAAAATTTCAGGAACTTTTCAGTTAGGAGTTTTTTTCAGAATAGACCAGATTATGACGATTACAAATCAACTTCAACTTTTTGAATAGTTATACCTAAGAAACGGTGGGTCTTAGGAAAAAAAGTGTCATGACACTTTTTAAATATAATAATCTGGTCTACAATTCTTGCGTTGAAAATTTTTTGATAAGACTTACCGTTTTGCTGAAAATCGTGAAAAACCAGTTTTTGTGACCTTTGACCCCCCGTAAATTTTTTTCCAGACCTCGGATCGATGAGGACTTTTTAGATTTAATTTATGATGGTGTTAACAACAATCCTACCAATTTTCAGCTTGCTGGGAATTAATGTAACCTCGAATGTCTAAATTGACCGGACTAATAAGAATTCAAAAATTTTGTTTGAATTACACAAACAAATCTTATCTAAAAAGTCAAGTTAAAAAAGAGACAAAATTTAATCTAACATTTTTCTTTGAACAAATTGACTATAAATAGTCACAATCTGACCTTCTATTAACAGTATTATCTGTATCTAAAATGTGTTACATTTCTAGTAACATTTTTTTACTATAATGTAGAGATGCCGCGAACATTGATTTGGCCGAATACCGAATATTCGGCCGCCGAATATTCGGCCAAGGACACTTTGAAAAAAACGTTGGTAGTTTCAAAAATTGTATACTTTATCTCAAGAATAGATGTGGCTTAAAAAATTCCCAACAACATCGTATTGTAACCATGAATAGGACTGTTCGCCCAGATCGAATGGCGGCGGATCCATACAAGTGGTGGTCAACACAAACTACAAAATTTCGAATTTTTACAACATTTGCCAAAGTCTACCTTTCGTCTCCTGGGACAAGTGTTTACAGCGAAAGACTATTTTTCGAAGCAGGAATAGTCTACGAAGATAAACGTAATCGTTTACTACCAACAAATGCGGAACAAATAGTTTTCATTCACCACAACTCGCCCTTAATAGATTATAAGTACTAAAATTACAATTTTTTGATAAAACACACATTTTGGTATAATAATTTATGTCTTTTTTCTTCTCCATTTGGTATTCGGCCGAATAGTTAAACTATTCGGCCGAATACCGAATACCAGAAAAATAGGCCAAATAGGCCGAATACCGAATAGAGGCCGAATGTTCGCGGCATCTCTACTATAATGTCTCTCTGTCTGTAATATGTCTATGTTATTGAAATCTGGTCTATGTCCTTCGTCTATAGTCTATACAAAGCAAAGCTAACGCTGTTTTTTTTTTGGAATTCCCACTTTTTATATCTGATCTATGACCAGTGATTCTTTTCCTAAGTTTCTGCATTGAAGTACCTACATAAACCGAAGGATAGTGATTTGTTCTATCACCTAAACACTTTGCTTGAAAAAAAAGTAGCCTATTTTTCAAACAATGCAATTATTTAGATTGAAACCTATTATTTGAGATTGTCTAGAAAAACTATACTTTTGTTTTAGAAAATATTGAGAAAGATTGAAAAAAAAACGATTTTTAAGATCGAGTTTTTGATAAAATTCAAATAAAGCCGAATATAATAACAAAATATGTCGATGACATTTTATAATCATGAAATGTAGTCATGTTAATTCTACTCTAAGGGCTTTAAATTCTTTTCATCCGAAAATGCAGTTTACAGTTGAGTATGAAAATAATGGACAACTTCCATATCTTGACTAATAGGCTTTATTTAAGAGTGTATAATTTTGTATTTTAATACTGAAGAATACATGTTTAAGCTCTTTTGTTTTTTATTAATACGTTTTTATAAGTTTCAATTGTAATTGACATTCAAACTAACTTACTAGTTAACTAACTTAATAACTTACTATGTAATGAAATCTTAGCAGAAAGTTTTAATCCTCTTCCAAACATCGCGTCGAACCAACGGCGTATACAAAACTTAAACAAGAAATTGTTATGTGATTTGCAAAATGTCGAAGTTTTAGAACATGAACGAAAATGAAAAGTGAAAAATTTTTTCGGTATTCAAACCAACTATTTTCCTATATTTGGGGATATTTTTAGCAACCGCTGTGCTGGATTAGGATTATTTTGATTCGTTCGATAATATAAGGCATTGATAGGCTACAAGTTAAGCTGTGTTGTAGAATTTTGTATGAATATTGACTAAACCGATAAAATAGATAAGAATATAAGCAAGCTTGTCTAAAGGCAAATTAAATATTTTAAGCAAGCTTAGATCACTTAAAATATCCTTCGATAATCAATTTAAGAAAATCTAATAAATATAACTGAATATGTTTTATATTTTAAACCGTCGATAAATACCTCAAAGCTGACGAAATCAGAGCCGAAAATTGTAAAATCCTTAGTGAGTGATCTAAAGCATTTCTTTAATTAGTATTGGCGTTTGAAATTTCGAAAAAACATCTACCCTAAAACTAGCATAATTTTGTTTAATATTTTCTGTTACGACAAAAATATTTTTTTTGGTCTTTACTATTTTCACAGAGGTACCTATTTGAATCCTGTAACCCCCTCGTCTTAAAAAAAAAATAAAAATTCGCGTACAATTTTAAAACAAAATTTAAAAAAAATTATATTTTCAAACACAATTTTTTTGGAAAAACTTTGCGATTCGTTTGTCTGAGGTTAGGAAGACAATTAATTCGAAAGTTACCAGTGTTATTAAATTAAAATGATTTTTATTTTAACTTATAAAATAATTCTGGACTAGCGGAAAACAATGCAGAGTTGTTTAAAGGCAAATTATTGAATCGAAGGACTTGTACATTACTAGGGATCGGGTTTCCATGCAAATGCATGTTTTTTTAGGAACACCTCGGAAGCATGGCAACGAAGTATGTACACGAATCAGGATATTTCCTTTAAAATGGCAATCAATTATTAGCATTTTTTTTTGCATATTTTGACATATTTCGGAAATAAATGCATGTTTTTCGTGCATATTTTCAAAAAAATTGGCAAAAATAACGAAATTTCACGCTTAAAATTTTTGACTAAAAGTGACTGAAAGTCAATTGGAAAAAAGTCAAAAACGTAAGCAAATGCTGTGCAAAACTGGCAAATCAACGTTGTCCAAACTCATAAAAAACACGCTCAAATGATAAATTGGATTATTTAAGAGTAAATTTTCGCCAATTTTTTTTATTGTTTTTAAAGAAAACCCCCAATATTTCCAAAAAGTTACATCTTTGAACTCGGAAATGGTTTCGTATATAGATTTCATAAAAGTTACGTTAAATCTTTTTATAATTTTAAAGAAATATTGATATTTTACAAATTCATGTGGCCTTTAAAGCATATTTAAAGTGCATATTTTTTTTTTTAAGAGTATATTTTGAGCGCATATTTTTCGTTTTTAAGTGTATGAAAATCCTATCCCTATGCATTACACTGTACTTTAAGGACTAACTGGTTAGACTAAAGGTTGAACCCTAAACAAAAGCAAACGAATTACACAATATTTTTGTTTGGTTATTCTTAGAACTCTTCGGAACTGCTCGATTCGATATGCAAAACGAACAAACTGTAATATTTTTAATTCAAATTTGGCATGACAAACCCCCCCCCCCCCCCCCCCTAGTTAGCTAGTTAGTTAGTTAGTCATTAGTTAATAAGTTAGTTTGAATGTCAATTACAATTGAAACTTATAAAAACGTATTAATAAAAAACTAAAGAGCTTACACATGTATTTTTCAGTATTCAAAAACAAAATTATACACTCTTAAATAAAACAAGCCTATTATTACATTATGGATTATGCCTACGCTCTATTCCAAAAACGGTTGATACAGAAAAATGCATAAGGCAATATTTGTAGATAATTTTATGACGAACAATTTTTCTACAGACCCCTACGACCTACGAGCAACAGATCACGAGATATATGCGAAAAACTGATTCTTTTGACCTCTATAACTTCTAACGCCGCCGGCACGATATCAATGTCGATTTTTCACATCTTCATTACAACGCCGTAACGAAGATGTATACCAAAATTCAGCCCAATAGGAATTTTTCCGCAGATTGGGGTTAAAAATGCCTAAAATTACCGGACTAGTAATGGTAATAAGAAAAAACAACAAAATGATATTTGATTGGTATAAGAAACCAACATCTTCGGGTCGTCTCATTAATTATAATTCCAAACAGCCTAAACAAGTTATAATTAATACGGCAACAAAATTCATAAAAAGAGTATTAGATATCAGTGACATTGTCTTTCGTCAAAAGAAAATTAAAATAATCACGGATACCTTTTTTGCCAATTCGTTTCCTTTAAATATAATTAGAACATTATTGAATCAGCACTTTGCCGCAGTGGTTCAGGCAAATTTAGTAACAAATGTTACACAGTTTTCATAAAAAAGTGTTCTATTAATTCCAAATCCTTCAAATAGAATGTTAAACGCTCCTATAAGGAATAAAGAAAACGTTCGTTTAGCATTTAAATCAGCAAAAACATTAAGTACTTCTTTGTTTTCAAATTTAAAAGGCGATTTTTCCAAAAATGAAAAATCAAGCAAAGTGTTTAGGTGATGGAACGAATCACTGTAATTCGGTTTATGAAGGTAATTCAATGCAGAAACTAAAGAATAGAATCACTGGTCATAGATCAGATATAAATAGTGGGAATTCCCAAAAAACAGCGTAAGCTTTGCATTGTATAGACTATAGACGAAGGACATCAGATTTCAATATCATAGAAATATTACAGACAGAGAGTAATTATAGTAAATGAATGTTACTACAAATGTTACACATTTTAGATACAGATAATACTTTTAATAGAAGGTCAGATTGTGACGGACTTAGTAGTATTTATAGTCAGATGCCCAAAGAAATATGTTAGATTAAATTTTGTCTCTTTTTTAACTTAAAATTTTAGATAAGATTTGTTTTGTAAAATAATTAAATTTCAACATTTTGAAATTTCAATGATAAGAAACGTCTTTTTCAAGACTTCTGTTATTGATTTTAAAATATTTTACCAAACAACAAAATAAAAAAAACAATATTATAAGTATATATATTTAGTATTTATCTGTTATTTTTAAGAAATTTTATGTATAGAGTCCTGAAGAAAGGTATATTCATACCTGAAACATCGTCTGATACAGATAGGAAACTCAGAAAAGACCTATAGCCCACAAAAAGTAGAATTCACTTTAGTTTTATAGATCTTTCTTTATTTATTTCTAAAGTTATTTAATTAAGGCTTTATTAAACAAAGTTAAAGTATTTTTAATATACAAGTTAATCTGGTTTTATTTAAAAGGTTTCTGGTATTCGGCTTCCGGTTTTCTGGTTTCTGGTTTCAGGCTTTCTGGTATTCTTGTACTCTGGTACTCCGGTATTCGGACTTCGGGTTATCTTGCCTTTCAGGTACTGGTTTTTACATGGATTTCTCACGGCCGAGGTTTTCAATTAAACTACTTCCGCCGGCATCAAACAGCTTTCGCTGGTATCGAAAGGATCGTAAAGGAAATCAAAACAGTTTCCACTAGCGGTCACACGGCTTTCGCTGGCTCGCGTTGGTCATACGGCTTCGTACAGCTTTCTATGGCCTTGAACGACTTGCGCCGATGTCAAACAGTTTTCACTGACTTCATACAGCCTTCACTGGCCTCAAACGGCTAGCACCGGTATCAAACAGTTTTCACTGGCTTCATACAGCTTTCGCTGGCTTCAAACGGCTTGCGCCGGTATCAAACAGTTTTCACTGGCTTCGTACAGCTTTCGCCTCAAACAGCTTGCGCCGGTATCAAACAGTTTTCACTGGCTTCGTACAGCTTTCGCCTCAAACAGCTTGCGCCGGTGTCAAACAGTTTTCACTGGCGGTCAAACAGCTTTCGCTAGCCTCAAACGGCTTGCGCCGGTATCTAATGTCTTTCGCCAGTATCTAACAGTTTTCACTGGCTGTTAACTTCTCGACGACTGGGGACAGACTGATCGATGTTCACTATTCGACGTCTCTGGGTAACCTGTAATTTTTACTTGATGACGAATGCGAATTTGTTAAGGAATTTTTGTAATGCTTCATTGCAAGTTAAAGGCCAACATTATATTTATTATCACCCTTAATAAATTGGCGCTCCTACAGCAAGTGGTTTTTTGTCGTTTTAGTACAAACATAGGGGTGTATGTCTATAGGGGAAGTGGGGGCAAGACCGCCTATGGGGACAAGACCGTTTTTGTACTATGTTGTATGAAAAAAAAAATAAAATTGGCAACACTTGCAATATAAAATAGATGCCTCTTGGTACGATCGATCTCGTCTGTAACTTTTAGCAAGATCGGTTAAGACGCCGAAAATTACGGTAATTTTTTTAATTTTTCATCAAATTGTTATTGTTTAAGTCAAAAGTCAGTTGAATTTTAAGACTGAAAAAATTTAAATTTTTAACTTTTCCTTTTTTTTTATAATAGAAAGTGAATATTCAAAAGTATTTTCTGCGAAGAAGGAGTCATAAAGATAAAAGAACATCAGATATGATATGATTGGGGCAAGACCGCCCGTGTGCGAAATTGGAAGCTCTGGTAGCTAAAAAAAAGAGAAAAAAGAAGTTCACCGTTAAACTGTCTTCTTTTAAAAAGACGAAAACTTAACTGCAAGAAAAAAAACTTCTTTTTGTTACACCGAAAAAAAAAACCAATATCAATTTAACATTTTTTAAATATCAAATTAACATTTTTTAAATATCAGCCAAAAATGCTCTATAAAATGTGTTTTATGATATTTAAAATGTCAAAACAACATTTTTACTATCAGGATGATATTTAAATGTCACATTTTGGTAATTTTTTTTTGATATTTTATTATCATTTTTTCATATCAATTTCTCATTCCAAATTATTGAAAAATATTAAATAAAAAATTCTAAATGTGTACTAATTTAAAGGCGCTTTGTGTTTTTTCGAAGTAAAATGTATGATTTGCTGAGAAAATTTAATCGGCAAAAGGATTTTACTTCACACAGTTTGGGAGAAAATAACCAAACAATTATATCACCTGTAATAGAAAAAATAATATCACTACTATTTTGTAAAGAATATTCACTTTCATTAATGTTTTGAAAAAAGAAAGAAAACACTTAAAATAATAAAAATAATAAAAAAGAAAAAGAAAGAAATAGGTTTCATTATAAAAAAACTAAAACGTAAAATCTAGTCAACATTGATATTTTAACTGTAAAAGTGAAATTTTCACTATCTACTTAAACTTAAAAAAATTTCAAAATAATATTTTAATTATCAAAGTGAAATTTTCACTATCCCATCTGAAATTAAAAAATGCCAAAATGATATGATAAAATATCAAAATTGATATTTTAATTGTTGGACGACTTTTGTCACTGAAAAATGTTAATTTGATAGCTGTTATTATCAAATTTTTTTTTCGGTGTACATTAAATATAATTTTAATGTTTTAAAAAAAGATTTAAATATCAATTTAGTCTTTATGGTTCTTACGGGTGGATATCAATAAATCTTGTCCATCTCATTCAAGTTTTTGTTAATTAATTACCATTGCTTGAAAAGGCTAAGAGCAGTGATAAAATACAGGGGAATTAATTTGAAAAAAAAGTAATGAAAAATCAACGATTTCACATACAATAATGTGCTTTTTATTCCTTTTTGTAGCCAAAAAAGTCATTTATTTTGTTTTAATAAAAGCTGTTTTATTAAATAGTTTTTGAAAAAAAAAAAAATAAAACAAAATTCAAACTAATTTTTCAAGGATTTATGTAACTACATAAGTAGTGATTATGCTTTCAAAACATTTAGAGTCTTATAGGTATACAATAAAGTGGCACAGTATTGGATTAACCTTGAGTTAAATAGCTTTTTTTTCACTGATATAACGAATTATTCTTTTCTTATAAGTGCCCGTGCCCGCGGATTAAAAACAAAAAACTAGTTCAAAAATTTTTGTTTGCAATATAATTTGTTTTTAATTTTGAGTTTGAAAAAGATTTTTCAATAATTTATCATTTTTATCAAAAAAACAAAACCGACTTCTATTGACCGAAACTATGGATTCTATGGTCAAAACTGAACGAAATGGGGCAGCATTCTAGGGTGTAGGCACCAGCTTTCGAATACCAAAAGATATATCAAAATTAGTTAACCCAGTCCAATGTTATGAGGTAACAAACATAAAAAAAATACAGACCTCCTCCTTTTTGGAAGACGGTTGAAAACTATCAAATGTAAAAAAAACATACAATTTTGTTTTCTTGACTCAACCCAACCTACAAAAAAGTCTAGTTTTTTGCGAAAATTTTTGTTTGAATATTAAAATATTGAATAAGAATAAATATTTTGAATGCATAGTCTTGGAATGTCATGTCTGATTGTTATCTCGATTTCGATTTTATTTACGAATTTTAAACTTGCCTTGTAGTACCTACTAGGGATGTTGCGAATATTCGTATCCGCATCCGAAAATGCAGAACACCCGCATAAATTGGGACATTCGCATCGGCCTCCGCACCCGCAATAATCAATGCGGGTTTTCATGGGGATGCGGATGCAAAGAAGCTGCGAGAAGAAAGAAGTTGGGTGGAGCCGAGGAATGGCACGTACCAATGGGATTCACATCGAGTAACGATCTGTGACTGATTTTTGTAGGCAAAACACAGAAAAAATGCAAAAGTGTTAATTTTATAGTCCGTTTTCACTAGAGCCCAAATTAGATAATTTCGCAAATTATCCCATTTCGAATTTCAAATTGTATAGCAAATTTTTAAAATTTGGAATTCGAACTGACCTAATTTGCGAAATTATCAAATTTGGGGCAAAAATAGGCTGTTAATATAGATCTTTCTTTCCGGTCAAACAAAAGGGCCAGTGCCAGTGAAGTCTTTAACGATAATTTCTACCTACTCCACAAGGCAGTTTTTCTAGGGAACAATTATGTATTAAGCAGCGCGGGCTTAACTAACCAACCTCTGTGTAACCGACCTGATACAGAGAAGGTGGCGGTATTACTTTTTATTAGGTCTAATGCACCTCTTTTTAATTTCTCTCACTAAACACAAATAATAAAAATGTTATTTATAACTGCATCATTGTTTTAATTAATTTATATTAATTTTTTATATAAGTTCTTAAACATCCGCATCTGCAGATGTTAACTTTCAAAAATCCGCATCCGCATCTGCACCCGCGGATGTGAAAAAATCCACATCCGCAACATCCCTAGTACCTACTAGGCAGCTCATAGCTTCATCGATTTCAAGAACGCTTTTTCCAAAAAAAAGTTTCGCCTCAATTCTTTAAGTATAGGACACATGCCAAAAAAATGAAATACATCTTCCCTCTCGTTTAAATTGCAAACTGAACAATTTCCAGCTCCTTTGGTTCTGTGTGGCATAAGGTTAAGTTTTACCATTTCTCCTCTGATTTTAAAAATTGTTCCAATCATGGAACAGGAATAGCTGCTATCAAAGTAATTGTTTTGATTAATTAACTTTGTACTGCCTCTTTGTCGACTCACGTGCTTTTTCTATGAAGGTATACCTTTCATTTTCATCCGTTACCCTTATAACTTCATAAAAAGACAATTTTCCATTGATCCGTATTAATTTCATCTAAGTTGAACGTTATACCCCAATCTGCTGCTAATTTGGTCCAGTGTTTTATAAAAAGAGTTTTCCTCTGTACTGCGTACCGTAAAATAAGCTTTGAAAGTCTGGATTCCTTCAATTTAACTACTCGCACTAGGTAATCTGAATTCAGTTTTAGAGAAGAGATGAACAATGTTGGAAGACCCGATTCAAGATGATACATGTACTTTGGAGTATTAATGTGCAAGTAAAAAATCTTACGTAAAAAGAAACGAAGTAGATTCTCTATCATTTCAAACCTCTGACATCCCCAAACCTGTGCTCCATACAAGAGGATAGCCTGTGCAGTTCCATTGAAAACACTATCTTCGAGCTTACAGCTACAAGATTACTACTGAAAATTCTTTTCCAGTTTGAACAGATTGCTGTTTTTGCTTTATTTACTTTTGATCTTTTGTTTTACTATTTTGAATGCTTTAAACTTTTCTTTTGAGCAAAATATTGATGAAATAAGTTGAAAATATATCTGCACTAATATTTTTCAAAATGAAACAATACATATCGTGTTAAATTTTATTCATATTATTAAATCCATTTTATAAATTTTACTGATGAATTTTCATTTTACTGAACAGCTGACTTCCAAATACCAAAAAAAAAATCCATTTCGTTTTACTCATGGCGTCTCATTGTTTTACTATTCCGGTACCATCATTAAAAAAATTACTGATGCAATGATCAGTAAAAATGATCGGCAAAAAATTGTTTTAGAAGCGAATGTCAAAAAAGCATATAATTTAATGACGTAAATTTACTGATTTCTATAACAACTCATCAGTAAAGCATTTCAAATTTCTGATGTTTCAATTTTTTACTGGGTGGATTTTACTGATAGCTATAACTGAGGTCTTAAGTGGCATTCCATATTTAAGTTGAAAGTCAGTTCCGTTCCTAGGTAAGTATATTTCTTTACTACTTCCAAAATGTGTTCGCCATATTTCCAGTTTTCATTTCTTGCTAATCGCCCTGAACCTTTTTGGAATATCATGACTTTGGATTTATCGACGTTAACTTCCAAGCCCCACGATGTACAGTACTCAAAAAGTTTGTTTATCATCATCTGTAGGGAGCTGGGTGATTCAGCGATTATGGCTATGTCATCTGCGTACGTGATTACTTTAATTTTTGAGCTGCCAATCTCTACTCCACATGTAAGACACTCTACAATATCATCCAAGAAGAGAGCAAAAAGGAGTGGACTCAGATTACAGCCCTGTTTTATGCCTCGATTTATAACCAGTTTTTCCGATTCCTTTCTTCCATTGAAAATGTTATAATTGTTCTAATGCCCTCACGTACTTTGATGATACTCCTAGATTGTACAGCTTATAAAACAACGCATTTCGATTAATTGTATCAAACGCTGCTCTAAAATCGAAAAAAAATGTAAATAACTTCTTGCTTTGGTCTAACTTGGGCTATTGTAGAATATCCCTTTCTAAAGCCTACCTGAAATTCATTGAGTTTATTATTCAAGTTTACCCATGTGTTTAGTCGTTTGTACAACAGTGTAGTATAAGCTTTCAGTGCCGAGTTTAAAAAAGAAATTCCTCGATTGTTTGCTGGGTCATTAGGATCACCTTTTTTAAACACTGCCCGTTCTTTCTTGATGAGAAGTTTTGTTTCCATTTTTTCTTGAAATTCGTGTTTTTTTAATTTGTTCCAATGTAAGTAATTGCTATTCTTAAGTTTTTCATTTGGCATATCTGTTAGAATATCACTACTCTCAAATACGATGGTTATAGGTAGATGGTCTGAGTATGTTGCATCTCCAACGACAAAGTCTTTAAAAATATCCGTCCAATCCCCACCAATAAAAGCGTAATCTATTGTAGAGCTACCCTGCTTTCCAATAAATGTCAATTCACCTCTTCTGTCTCCATTCGAGCTCCCATTTAATACAGTAAGTCTAAATTCGTTACACATATCTTTAATTTTCTTTCCTTCTTTTTACTTTTTAATCTTTGGAGGACGGCTTATGATTTACAAATGTTGTTTCTGTTTCCATATCCCCAGTCCTTGCATTGAAGTCCCCAATTATTGCTAGATTTTTTTTTTTTCGTGAAAAAAATATATATGGTAGATTTTGTTAAATAAAAAGACACGTGTTTTAGGAATTTTCAATTTTTTGATTAAAAGTCGGAAAATTTTGGTTTTTCCGGTTTGGATCATATTTGGCACATTTAGCAGAAAACGAACAAAAAAAAATGTAAATTAAATTAATTATACGTCAAAACTACGCGCTGGAACTGTATGAGTCTCAATAAAATAGATTAAAAGGCCTTTTAATCTATTTTAAATTAAATCTATTTTAAATTAAATAACCGAGATAAATTTTATTTTCTTAAGAAAATTAAGTTTTTGTATTCTGATAGGTTCTGAAAGGGTACAACACTTAAATAACATGGAAAAATTACCTAATAAAAAAGTCGGATTTCTTAAGAAAATAAATTTTATCTCGGTTATTTATGGAATATTCTCAACAATGTTATACCATTTTGAAAAGAGAATTGAACACACCAACTCTTAAGGTAACTTGCCGAAACATCGTAGTGCATTTTTTTTACACTACGGTTCATTCAATTAGAGTCATGTAAAATTTTTTAATACTTAGTTGGGCAAAAAAGTAATATTTGCTTTAAAACTGATGCAGCTAAGTTAAAATTGTTGAATGCATTTGGTAGCAGGGTTATTCAAGGTTCCGTAACAAAAGAAAAAAATGAGAAAAATTAAGATTTGTAGTCACGGCACATGCAAAACCGTCACAGGGTGACCATTTTTTCGACTTTTTTTCAAATGCCTATAACTCACAAAATATATGGCTGAGATTTTTTTTATTATTTTTCTGATAACTGTCACCACCTACCCTATCTACTGTTTTCGTTTCGACGTTAACTTTTGGGACACCCTGTATACACCATTTCCTTTACCGATTCAATTTTATATGAGAAAAGAACACTTTTTTTTTTATTGCAGTTGGTGTTCCACCACTTGCTCTGCCTCTGTTTGATGTTCTTTTTGCAGGCCCCCAATGGCAATCATATGCAGAAAAATACTTCTCATAGCTTTGCAGTATGTTCTCTTCTGCATGTGTTTCCAGTAATAATACTACATCAAAACAATACAAATATTTTAGAAAGCCAGGATATATCAATTTGTACATTATACGCTACAATCTTATAATTATTTATTTTGTTTTCTGTTTGTTTATTTTTCTCTACGACCTCTCTGTACTATTGCTTTGAGTCACTTGCATTACTTTTTGGTTGGGAGCTATTGCTGTCAATGTCATTGTGAATTGCTTCATTTCTGATTCTCGGTAGACAGGTCGTCGCCCTAGTAGACCGAGAGCCCAGAGCAGATTATGGGTTATATGTATGTGTAGGTAATATCGTCCTGATGAAGAATTCGAAAGTCTAGCAGGTTTATTTCACGGCATTCTATGGTTTATGGAGAGTTGAAAAATGCATTTTTTCCGATTTTTGTGTCGAGTATAAAGCCACTTAAATTCATATAGAGCCGATAAAGGGCGATACCTTGATTGCAAAAAGTTCGGTCTCAGACGTTTTATTCGCGGCATTACCCTTGCCAGACGTCCTTGAATATTCGGGAAATAGCTATTTTCATACAAAAGTCAGAATATTATTGTTTACAAGATGTATAACGGTCTGGTAATAACTCTTAAAAAATCACCACTACCTCCAGATAGAAAATTAATTAGTGCCAGGCGTTTCAACCACGGCATTACCCCCACCAGACGTCCTTGAATATTTGGGAAATAGCGATTTTCATACAAAAGTCAGAATATTATATTTTGCAAGATGTATAACCGTCTGGTGGTAATTCTTAAAAAAGCACCACTACCTCCAGATAGAAAATAAATTAGTGCCAGACGTTTCAACCATGGCATTACCCCCACCAGACGTCCTGGAAGATTCGCGAAATAGCGATTTTCATACAAAAGTCAGAATATTATTTTTTGCAAGACCGTCTGATGGTACCTTTTAAAAAATCACCACTACCCATTGATAGAAAATAAATTATTGCCAGACGTTTCAACCACGGCATTACCCCCACCAGACGTCCTTGAAGAGTCCTGAAATAGCGGTTTTCATACAAAAGTCAGAATATTATTTTTTGCAAGATGTATAACCGTCTGGTGGTAACTCTTAAAAAATCATCACTACCCCTTGATAGAAAATAAATTAGTCCCAGACGTTTCAACCACGACATTACCCCCACCAGACGTCCTTGAAGAGTCCTGAAATAGCGGTTTTCATACAAAAGTCAGAATATTATGTTTTGCAAGTTGTATAACCGTCTGGTGGTAACTCTTAAAAAATCATCACTACCCATTGATAGAAAATAAATTAGTCCTAGACGTTTCAACCACGTCATTACCCCCACCAGACGTTCTTGAACAGTCCCGAAATAGCGACTTTTGTATGAAAATTGCTATTTCGGGACTCTTCACATACGTCTGGTGGGGGTAATGCCGTGGTTAAAACGTCTGGCACTAATTTTTTTTTATCAATGGGTAGTGGTGATTTTTTAAGAGGTACCACCAGACGGTTATACATCTTGCAAAAAATAATATTCTGACTTTTGTATGAAAATTGCTGTTTCGGGACTCTTCACGGACGTCTGGTGGTAGTAATGCCGTGTTTAAAACGTCTGGCATTAATTTTTTTTTTATAAATGGGTAGTGGTGATTTTTTAAGAGTTACCACCAGACGGTTATACATCTTGCAAAAAATAATATTATGACTTTTGTATGAAAATCGCTATTTCACGAATATTCAAGAACGTCTGGTGGTGTTAATGTTGTGGTTGAAACGTCTGGCACTAATTTATTTTCTATCAATGGGTAGTGCTGATTTTTTAAGAGTTACCACCAGACGGTTATACATCTTGCAAAAAATAATATTCTGACTTTTGTATGAAAATTGCTGTTTCGGGACTCTTCACGGACGTCTGGTGGGAGAAATCCACGGCATTTAAAACGTCTGGCACTAATTTTTTTTTTATCAATGGGTAGTGGTGATTTTTTAAGAGTTACCACCAGACGGTTATACATCTTGCAATATAATAATATTCTGACTTTTGTATGAAAATCGCTATTTCCCGAATATTCAAGGACGTCTGATGGGGGTAATGCCGTGGTTGAAACGTCTGGCACTAATTTATCAATGGGTAGTGGTGATTTTTTAAGAGTTACCACCAGGCGATTATACATCTTGCAAAAAATAATATTCTGACTTTTGCGAATAAAACGTCTGGGACCGAACTTTTTGCAATCAAGGTATCGCCCTTTATCGACTCTATATGAATTTAAGTGGTTATATACTCAACACAAAAATCGAGTATATAACCGTGAATGCCGTGAAGTAAACCTGCCAGACTTTCGAATTCTTCATCAGGACGCTATTACCTACACATACATATGACCCATTTTCGGTTATCCAAAAACTCCCAAAATCTGCTCTGGGCTCTTACACTATAGTATTGGAGTGCCGTATACGCCAAATTGCATTTTTTGAACTAGGTATGCAGTCTTATGTTTTCGAAGTTGCTCTTTTCAAATCTGCTATCCGTTTTTTTCTATCTTTTTTCGTTGCCAAGATATTCACTATTGTTTTGACAAAAACAAAAAATTTTGGCATTTACGTCAAATTTTTCATGCAATGTAAGAACATTTTGAGAATTGTTTTGACGTACGTTATGTTTTTTTTGACGTACGTGTATATGAATAAAAGAAACTTCTGATTTTCATGGCGTATACGGCAAACTCATTTTGGACAAAAATTTAAATATTTTGAAAACTAAACGAATTGCAGATGTCCAATAACATGTGTATAAAAGACATATTTTAATTATATATCACACTAAAATATTAAAAAATACCAGCGGTTAGTTCTTTCGCAATTATCTTCCGAACATTTAAATACGATTTCCCAAAAATGTAAAAATTGCGTATACGGCACTTCAATACTAGGGCGACGATGGTGTTGAATAAACTTTCGGGCAAATTAAAAGTTTCACAAATTTTCTTCAATCTGCAGCTTTTAACTTGTTTTAAGCCAACGCTATCTTCCCACATAAGCTCGAGATTTTCAATAAATAGCTTGTCGTCTCGAATCACCATCTTTAAGATTGTTTGGTTTTTTTTCACAATTTTTCGGACGTGCAACAAATGTGCTCTTCTTCTACGGATGTTCGGCGGGAAATCTTTTTGCACAGATATGTTTGTATTTTTAAGTTGATGTGTATTTTTAAAGACCTTGTTGCTTGTACACATGTGTTTGCTTTGTTTTTGAATTTGACAATAAAGTTCTTAAACTTGGGATTCCAAGACTTCACCTCTTTTACTTCATCAATTGTCTTTGTTTGACAATTGGGAACAAATATCTGTCACTTGGGTTCTTTGTTCTTGTCGATCATTTGCTTCCAATCTAAACAAAAGATTTTTTTTCGTAGCATGCGTTTGCAGATACTCCAATTGTTTTTCTAGGAGTTCAAAATGGCCATTTTTGTCGGCCGTTGACCAGGGCCGTCTTTAACTAGCCTGGGTCCCTTTTGAAAACTAAAATAAGTTGCCTAAAAGGCAATGGCAATGGTGCCAATATATCGTTCCATATAAAGTATGCACCTAGTGGTAGGGGGGTGCCAATAATACGTACATTGGGTTTGGGACATCAATCTATGTCACTGCCAATAAATTGTGCTCTTTATACTGTCAATAATTATACCCCGTATCCGTTATAAGTTTCAGTTTTAAAAATTGAAAAAAAAAAAGATCTCAAACGGATTGATAGATTTGCGTAAAACTCGATACCTACAGACGATTTGTACGTGATTTCCAAGAGCAATTTTTTTTTATTTTAATGTCTCCTTTTTAACAGATATCTCCAATATAAAGTTTTCGAGATATTGCAATTTTCTCAAAACGATTTTGCTTTAAAATAAAAAACTTGTAATGCTGCAGATAAGGCCGCACTTTTTTAATAAGAAAAATATTTTTTTGGACCCTTATTAACTTACTAGTCATAGAACCGATTTTGTAAACTACTCAACCGATTTCAATGAAAACGGTTTATACTGATTTTAAAATTAAGAAATCTTTTATTTTTGGATTTTAAGGAAAAGTTAATTTTTTTTTAATCAATTTTTTAAAGTTATATAATGAATTTTATTTGTCAATCATAAAATACGAGAGCAATCATTGCCAGTCATCAAATACGAGAGCAATTCGCAATTCAAAGTGAAAAAATGTTTGGGGTGCCAACTGCCAACCGTTGAAGAATGTAGATAATGGAAGAGAATTTGTTGTTTTTATTATAAATAAATGAGGCTATTAGAACAATAGTGGCGTAAGCCTTTAAATTCAGTTTTGAGCCACCAGAGATTTTAGATCAGGGTTTTTTAAAACAACGATTTTTTGAGTGCCATCTATTTTTGAGTGTAGCTATCACCGAAAATCTATTTTTGTATCAAAATTTTGTATGAAAAGCTCTTTTTTCAAAAAAAATGTGGGTTACGCCACTATTGTTCTCAAGCATTCGATGGAAAAAAATATTTTTCTTGTTTTTTGAAAATATTATTGTCTTATTTTTTGGAAAATTGAATTTTGGTTTGTTTTTTTTGGATTTAAAATTTTGTCCGCATACAACGCCACATAATTTGTTTTTATTTTGAAAACGTATATTTTCCGTACAGGTGTAGAAAAAACTTTTTTTTAATTGTTTGGTTGCCATATAAAAACGACAAAAATGTTTTGCGAATAAATGTGTGCCAGAAATGTTCGTTCCTTCGGGGCCCCCTGAAAATGGGGGCCCTGGGCACGGGCCCCGTGTGCCCTTATGGTGCAGACGGCATTGCCGTTGACGGCTAATATCCTTTTATTTTTTTTTGCATATAAATTTATTTTTTGATATGCGAAAAAGTATCAAAATAACTTCAAAAAACTAAATGAACTCACCAAATTTTGATTAAATTAATCAAAATATTTAAATGCTTTTGCCAAGGTGATTATTTGCAATTTATTTACTTATTTTTAGTGTAAAAAATATAAAAATATTGAGAGCGATCGTTTATACTCAAGAGAAAGAGGTGCATTAGACCTAATAAAAAGTAATACCGCCACCTTCTCTACATAGAGGTTGGTTAGTTAAGCACACGCTACTTAATAATTGTTCCCTAGTAAAACTGGCTTGTGGAGTGGGTAGAAATTATCTCCAAAAACTTCACTGGCACTGGCCCTTTTTTTGTCCGGAAAGAAAGATCTCTATTAATAGCCTATTTTCACCCCAAATTTGATAATTTCGCAAAATAGGTCAGTTCGAATTCCAAATTTTAAAAATTTACTATACAATTTGAAATTCGAAACAGTTTCTTATTTTCGGCCGTCTCCAGTTTCCGGCCACCTTTGGGAAAATCGTTATTACTAGGGATTTAATTGGGTTTATTCCAAATTTTTGCTCGTATGCTGTTCTAACAAATAAAAGAACAGCATAAGAGCAAAATTTTGGAATAAACCCTATGAAATCCCTAGTTATAACGATTTTCCGAAAGGTGACCGGAAAACGATTTAAAACGGGCTATAAAATTAACACTTTTGCATTTTTTCTGTGTTTTGCCCACAAAAATCAGTCACAGACTGTTACTCGATGTGACATTTGAATCCCATTGGTACGCGCCATTCACCGGCTCCAACCAACTTCTTTGCATCCGCATCCACATTAAAAACCGCATTGATTATTGCGGATGCGGATTCGAATATTCGCAACATCCCTATACCTACATACAAAGTTATTCAGGAGGAATTTGCCAAAAAGCTATAGGTTTCGTCGAGACAAGAAAAAAAATCGTATGGGAGGGGGTCTATTCCCCTCGGGAAGGGCAATTTAAAAAAAATTGACTTAATTTGGAAAAAAAAAATATTAAAAATCAACGGTTGCTCTTATAATAAAGTGCAAAAATCCATGGGTGGCGAGGAGCAGGGGTGGGTGCCCCAGACATAGTAAGATAAAATTTCATACAAGACCGTAGTAAACGTTGAACAGATAAACGAACAAAGGTATTAAACAAAAGAAAAGAAAATTGAATCACTAACAAAGATAAATTAAAAGACGTTATTGTATTTTCAAATATATATATATAAACAATTTTATTAATACAATAATTGAGAAATTTAAATTACGTTA
The DNA here is from genome assembly GCF_945859705.1 of Episyrphus balteatus. NCBI lineage: Eukaryota > Metazoa > Arthropoda > Insecta > Diptera > Syrphidae > Episyrphus > Episyrphus balteatus. The sequence continues at coordinate 76,113,830 of NC_079134.1, read as the reverse complement.
AATGAAATGAGTTGGCAACCATGAACCTCGTTGAATTAATTTTATTAAATTATTTAGGCGCTTTGGAGAAAACGTCGTAAATAAAAAATTAAGTAAACGATTTGAAGTTGGCTGAACAGTTTATGAAATACAATTGAGCACTGAACTGTCATTATATAATTTCTTTTAATAAACTGTCAAAAAAAAAACACCTAATAACGTACATAAAATTAAAAAAAAAAAATTTGTATTTCGAGAATTAATTTTTAAACAACTATGGATTAAAACGGATTTATTTTAAATTTTAATAAAAGGCGAGCAAGTCGGCTTTACAAAAAGGTATAGCACTTTAATATAAATGTAACCGTAGGTTTTAAATATTTAATATTAATATTTAAATTGCCCCTCCTAAACGAGGGGGAATGGACTCCCCCCTCCATTACGATTTTTTTCTTCGCTCGACCCAACGTACACGCATTGTATAAAAAAAGAAGGTATGAAAACGCGAAGAATCGTGAAGTATCGAGAGCTATCAGATGAAAGAAAAATAAATAAAAATTATTGTTGTTAACAAATTTGTCTTGGAAATTGTTGTTGATTTTGACTTGGCCAAATTAAACGTAAAAAACTTATTACTCCATTTTGTAAAATGGCGACTCTTATGATCATACTTCTCTTCTTAAACCATGACCTAAACGTTCTAGCTTTTTGGTACATTTCTTCTGAATCACAAATCGTGATCGATAGTTTTTCTTCTTTTTAATAATTTTGAATAACAAAAAAAAAGATCAGTTTTGTTTTTTCAGACTTAAAAAAATAAATAACTCTATCAATAGTTAATCTATTGCTTTCATTAAAACATTTGTTTTAAATAAATTATATGTTTATTTCATTCAAAATTTGGCTTTTGAGTGATATTTAAAACAGTAAGTTTTAAGTTGATAAGTTACAAAATCTTTCTACCCTCTTCTGAAATACATGGTATTAAGTAGACAAGGTTATATTAGGTCTGTTTGGGTACTGCTTAAAACAGAAATATTTCAATTTTTGACAAAAATAATGTACAAAACTACAAAGTTCCAGAGTACCCAAACAGGAATCGGGTTAAAAATGTTGTAAAAAGTAGAAATATTTTTGTTTTAGGTAGTACCCAAACAGACCTATTATGCGCAGATAGTCAGCAACAAGAACTGTCAGATGAAAGAAAGTTCTTAACAGCTGCCCTATTAAAATTGTTTTTGCTTTTGACTTTGACAAATCAAACGTCATAAGCTTATGACTCCATCTTGCGAATTTTGCGCAGATGCGAAGAAGAGAACCAATATAAAAACGCTAATGACATCACTTTATCTCCTTATACCATGATATAACTGCACACGAAAAAGTTCTTCGTTTACAGTAAAACAGGACAAAAATGGAATGAAACAGGGGAACAATTTGTTTTATTTCATTTGAAATGTCAATCAGCTTGTAAGATAATGAATTTACACCAGGAAAACAAATGTATACAATTTTAGCACAATATAAGTGTTCCATTGTAAATTATCTTTTCAATAAAAATTCTTTGGACCTTACTAATTAAAAATATTACGTGGACTGTTAGTTGACTAGAAGGTTAAAACAAAATGCTGAGCTTTTACAAATTCAAAGTCAGGTTCAACTGTAATAGGCATGATCTCGTATGGGCATGTCCGTCAAGCTGGGTACGCCACAACCGAAAATCCAAAATCTGAGTATTTTTTTTTTTTTTTTTTTTTTTATAATAAGCGCGCACTAAAGGGATTAATGTACCCTTAATATGATGAACACAGTACGAGCATTAGGAAAATAGGGAGGGGTTTGAAAGGAGATACCGATGAACATTAGTTTTGAAGTTCTGAGTTTTGAAATGGGATGGGAAAACAGAGGCGGGTAACGCGTTCCACATTCGTGTAGTGCGGCTGAAGAAAGAATCTCTGTATTTGACGGTACGTCCGAAGTTGGACTCTAGGGTAAACTGATGAGCATTCCTTGAAGCGCGAGTATTACGGTTGAATTGTTTCAGGGGAGGAATGCAACTAGCTATTTCATTGGAGCACTGCTTATAAAAATAACGATAGAACAACGTGAGACATGAGACGTTACGACGGTGCTCGAGAGACGTAATTGTATCAGTTATTGATCTATCACCTATCATTTTTATAGCTCTATTTTGTATTCTATCCAAGAAACTCAACGAGGTTATTGGAGCACCTGCCCAGATGTGGGAGTTATATTCAAGCTTTGGACGAATGTACGCCTTATAAATAATTGCTAGATCAGACGGGGAAAATTTCTTGCATCTTCGGAGGAAACCTAAACATTTCGCAGCGGATTTAGCGGTGTCAAATATGTGTTCATTCCACAGGAGGTGGTTTGCAATGCACATACCGAGGATGGAAAGCTTTTCGGTTTCTTCGATGCAAGTACCACTCATGGATAGTGGCATGGGAGACATGTTCCGCTTTAATGATAGTAAGCAGCATTGAGTTTTGGAAGCATTAAATTCTACGCGATTTCTTATTCCCCATTGGACAATGCTATTAAGATCAGAATTTAATGAGTTTATCATATTTAGCCGTTCAAGATCCACTTCCGAAGAACTTGGGCGAGAATCAGGAAACGAATATGAAAAACTGAGGGTACTATCATCTGCAAAACAGTTGAGTGGATTAGAAGTTTCAGACAGGAGATCATTTATAAAAATGAGAAAGAGAGTCGGAGACAGAACGGAGCCCTGTGGCACACCAGCATTTATTTTGTGGGTTTCAGACTTGAATCCATCCAATACGACTTGTATTGAACGGTTCGAAAGGTAATTTCTAATCCAACGAAGAAGAGATTCATCGACGCCAAAAGCACGCATTTTCGAAAGAAGAGCTTGATGCCAAACTCTATCAAATGCCTTTGAAATATCAAGTGCAACAATCTTACTTTCTCCAAAACGATGTAAAGATTTGTTCCACTGCTCGGTGAGATAAACTATCAGATCACCAGTGGACCTGTTGCTACGAAAGCCGTACTGCCGGTCATTAAGAAGCTTCCGTTCCTCAAGATATTTCTTAAGTTGAAAGTTAATCAACGTTTCCATGACCTTGGAAAGAAGGGACGTAAGTGCGATCGGTCGGTAGTTTGAGGGTGAGGAAGATTCGCCTTTTTTAGGGATAGGCTGGACAAATGCTGTTCTCCATCCACTCGGAAAGAGACCTGTAGAGTAGGACAGATGGAAAAGCTTACGCAGTGGTTTTGCCAGCGTGGAAGAACACCTCTTCAGAACGATGGGGGGGATACTATCCGGGCCAGCGGATTTGTGTATGTCAAGATCTTTAAGAACTCTTGCTACTGTACGAGTGCGAAAGAAGATTTGTCCCATGAATCCGTTTACGCGCTCAAGTACTGGCGGAGTCATGACACTATCAGGCAGTGTTGAGTTGGCAGCGAACTGCCTCGCAAGTAGGTTAGCTTTGTCAACAGAGCTAACAAATGGAGTGTCATTGAAGACGAGCGTTGGAACCGACGACGAGGTAGTGTTGCGAATATTTTTTACAAATGACCAAAAATTTTTACTACCTTTGGGACATTGTAGTATTTTTTGCCTTAATTCTTGATCATGCAAAAATTTGGTTCGTCGAATATGGGCGTTGCTGGCCTTTCTAGCTTGTTTGAACTTTTTTCGGTTTTCCTCAGTGGGATTGGCTTTATAACATCGAAAGCTTACCTCTTTAACCCTGATAACCTCTTTGCAGCTCGAATCAAACCAAGCATTCTCTTTCGGTTTGATTGTTTTAACCCTATTCGGGATAAAATTTCTCATTCCGGAGAGAATTAAATTTGTTATCATATCAGCACTGGAATCAACGTCACTATCGAGGAAGCATAGCGACCAGTTAAAGTTTTTGAAGAATTCGTTGAGTCCCTCCCAGTTGGCTTTCTCGTATTGCCAGACGGTTCTTCTTGGTGTTTTTTCTTTAACTGGGTTTGTTTGACACGAGAAATTCGCTGATATGACACAATGGTCTGATGTGCCTAGAGGCGATAATACACTAACAGTGTATTTATCAGGGTCAGAGGTAAGGAACAAGTCTAGAGTGTTTTCAGCTCGACCATTAACGTCCGATATTCGAGTCGGCTCGTCGACAAGCTGAGTTAGGTGGTTTAACTCAGCAAAGATCTCGGCAATCCTTCCTTCGGGTGTTGTCTGGCCAGAAAAGCGAAGCCACGAAGAATTGTGTACATTGAAATCGCCCGTAATAACGATTTCAGTGCGAGGATAAAGGGTAACAATCCTTTGAATGGAGTCGGACAGAGCATCAAGTTCGTTAGAAGTTGAATTACTGTCCAGATTGGGGCTCCGATAAATAAAACAGGTATGAATGATGCGCTTATTAACCGTGAATTTAAACCACATGAAATTAAAATATGTGTTTGTACATGGACCGTATTGTGGTTGAAGTTGGTATGCGACATCGTTTCTAATATAAACGGCGAGACCATGGTGGGAAAAGAATAATGGCACCAAGCTATACCCAAATAGATTAAATTCAGAACAGTCTGTATTTTCACCTATTTGCGTTTCACTCAGTGCCAAAACAGCTGGCCTGTTTTGTACAGTGTAAATATACACGTCACAGAAATTGGATCTTAGCCCACGAACGTTGGCATAATCGACCCTGAATTTACAAACCATTAAAAAACTCAAAACTTTCTAAAACCTATTCGGACAATTATCTATAATGATTCCCTTATCTAAATCCCAATTGAATGCAGTATGCAGGAATTTGTTGCTAATTTGTTACCCCAATCTCGAATTTGTTGCTCCAGCCCTTACCCCTTTAATCTGTGGCGTACCCAGCTTGACGTGAAGCTGGGTACGCCACAAATTAAAATTCAAAATTTTAAAAATGTAAGTATGCAGGAATTTGTTGCTATTTTGTTGCTAATTTGTTACCCTAATCTCGAATTTGTTGCTCCACGTTTTGCCCTTCAAATGCACATTAACAGATTATGCAAAAAAGCTAAATCGCCCAAAAATTATCGCACAGTCAAAAAAGTGGTATCAATAGAAAGAGGTCCTTGAAACCTTTTCAAAAAGGTCCATATCAAGTTTTTATTCCAATCCCTTCATGTCCAAAATGCCTTGTGGAGCTTGAATGCATTTGTGGAACATATGTGGATAAAACAAAAAAACGCAAAAACACGGATTTTGTTGCTAGTTTGTTGCTAATTTGTTACCCCAATCCCAAATTTGTTGCTCCCCCCCTTACCCCTTAAATCTGTGGCGTACCCAGCTTGACGTCAATCTGGGTACGCCACAACGCAAATTTGAAAATCTAAGTATGCAGGATTTTGGGGCTATTTTGTTGCTAATTTGTTACCCTAATCTTGAATTTGTTGCTCCACGATTTGACCTTCAAATCGACTGCAACAGATGCAATTTTGTGGAGACTTTTTATCTATACGCTTTTTCAAAAAACTAAAAACGCCAAATTATAGACAGAATTTGTTGCTCTGCAAAAAGTTATTTTAAAATTTTCTATCACCACCCAATCCCATCTTACAGGAGATAAACTAATTTTTCGATGACGTCATCCATCAAGCTGGGTACGCCACAACGCAAATTTGAAAATCTAAGTACGCAGGAATCTTAATCTATTTTGTTGCTAATTTGTTACCCTAATCTCGAATTTGTTGCTCCACGATTTGACCTTTAAATTGGCTGAAACAGATGCATGATTTTGAAACTTAATGATACAAAGTTAACAATGCATAGATTTAATACTCTTTGCAGATTAAATATGGTTTTAAAATATGAAAGGGTAAGGGTAGGTACATATGTATGTACATATATCTATACATTGGGAATGGCGTAGCCTTTAAAGAGCATTGAATTACCTGCAACTACTTGGTTTAAGTGCGTTATATTCTGTTTTTGGAAGTTTTTAACAGTATTTTAAGGTAGTTTTTACATCAAATTCAAGATTTGAGCATTAATCTGCAAAGAGTATTAAATCTATGCATTGTTAACTTTGTATCATTAAGTTTCAAAATCATGCATCTGTTTCAGCCAATTTAAAGGTCAAATCGTGGAGCAACAAATTCGAGATTAGGGTAACAAATTAGCAACAAAATAGATTAAGATTCCTGCGTACTTAGATTTTCAAATTTGCGTTGTGGCGTACCCAGCTTGATGGATAACGTCATCGAAAAATTAGTTTATCTCCTGTAAGATGGGATTGGGTGGTGATAGAAAATTTTAAAATAACTTTTTGCAGAGCAACAAATTCTGTCTATAATTTGGCGTTTTTAGTTTTTTGAAAAAGCGTATAGATAAAAAGTCTCCACAAAATTGCATCTGTTGCAGTCGATTTGAAGGTCAAATCGTGGAGCAACAAATTCAAGATTAGGGTAACAAATTAGCAACAAAATAGCCCCAAAATCCTGCATACTTAGATTTTCAAATTTGCGTTGTGGCGTACCCAGCTTGACGTCAAGCTGGGTACGCCTCAAATTTAAGGGGTAAGGGGGAGCAATAAATTTGGGATTGGGGTAACAAATTAGCAACAAATTACTGCATACTTATTTTTTTTGAAATTTTGAGTATTACGATTTTTTGCGTTGTTGGATGACGTCATCGAAAAATTAGTTTTCCTCCTGTAAGATGCGATTAGGTAATGATAGAAAATTTTAAAATAGCTTTTTGCAGAGCAACAAATTCTGTCAAAAATTTGGCGTTTTTAGTTTTTTGAAAAAGCGTATAGATAAAGTCTCCACAAAATTGCATCTGTTGCAGTCGATTTGAAGGTCAAATCGTGGAGCAACAAATTCAAGATTGGGGTAACAAACTAGCAACAAAATAGCCCCAAATTCCTGCATACTTAGATTTTCAAATTTGCGTTGTGGCGTACCCAGCTTGACGTCAAGCTGGGTACGCCACAGAATTAAGGGGTAAGGGGGGGGGGGGGGAGCAACAAATTTGGGATTGGGGTAACAAATTACCAACAAACTAGCAACAAATTACTGCATACTTATTTTTTTGAATATTTTGAGTATTACGTGTTTTTGCGTTTTTTCGTTTTATCCACATATGTTCCACAAATGCATTCAAGCTCCACAAGGCATTTTGGACATGAAGGGGTTGGAATAAAAACTTGATATGGACCTTTTTGAAAAGGTTTCAAGGACCTCTTTCTATTGATACCACTTTTTTGACTGTGCGATAATTTTTGGACGATTTAGCTTTTTTGCATAATCTGTTAATGTGCATTTGAAGGGCAAAACGTGGAGCAACAAATTCGAGATTAGGGTAACAAATTAGCAACAAAATAGCAACAAATTCCTGCATACTTACATTTTTAAAATTTTGAATTTTAATTTGTGGCGTACCCAGCTTCACGTCAAGCTGGGTACGCCACAGATTAAAGGGGTAAGGGCAGGAGCACCAAATTCGAGATTGGGGTAACAAATTGGCAACAAATTATCAACAAATTCCTGCATACTCAGATTTTGGATTTTCGGTTGTGGCGTACCCAGCTTGACGGACCTCGTATGGGCTTATGTCAAAATCGAACGAACGGCTTAGTCCTGTTTCTAAAAACATGAGGAGTAGCCATAAGTCATTTTTCTTTTTTAACTCAGAAGAAAGCTCTACACAAAGTCTGAACATTTTGAGCACGCTCTGAACAGCCTCTGAAAAAGCTTGTTCTGAGCGCTCAGAATTACACTCCTCGCCACTTGAATAGGACACCCTTTTTGTTTTTAATAAAGTGGATATAACTCCAGTCTCTTAATAGTTAGCTGTTCAATATTTTACTATTTTGTATGTCCCCTTATGTACTCTCTCTGTGAGCAAAATCATTCAATTTCAATGTCCCGTCAGATTAATTTCGCAATTTTTTGCGAAACAACTGTGAAAAAAAGTGCTCCTATTTTTGTTCACTTGAATTGGTTTTCGTGTGCAAATCAAAGAAGGTTTTTTTTTTTTCATTGGAGAAAACATGCTTTATATAAATTTCTACTTCGTCGGAAATAACGACCTAACCCTTCGAACAGTGAAACGTCATTTTTTGATGGATCGATAGAGGACTGTCTAAAAAGCTTAAAACCAAATTTCCACCACCTGGTTAATGACCATTCTTTTTAGTGCTTGTTATCGGTGTTATGCACTAACTCTCATAGGCTTGTAACTCTCATAGTGTACGGTTGTGTTCTTTTGATCTTGATAATGACTGGCAATAATTCTAAATTATTAAAGAAGTGCTTTGGTTGCAAAAATCCTATTCATCAGGATGATAGTGTCATATGTGGCTTTTTTTGTGGCAATCTATTTCATAAGCTCTGTGCGAGAATTACGGATGACATGCATAAAGAAACTTTGAAAGAAAATTCTAATTTTGTTTTCCGTTGCACTGAGTGTGCAAAGTTTAAATTGCCCATGAACCAATTGTTTGCTAAGATCAATGAACTTGAATTAGTGGTAAATTCTCTTACAAAAAAAATGTGTGATGTCGATGCTCTGCATGCTGATGTTAAGAGCTTACGTGATGTTGTTGTTTCAAATGTTGTTGTGCCAAAAGTACACGAAAAAAACGTCGCTAAACCTGTAAGCTCGAATGAGATGGGTAATGCTGTTGGTGACAATGATGATGATCATGATGAATTTGCCGATGCACATGGTTCTTCGACTCTTGAGGTTGAGGAGGGGATTTCTAATGTTGATAAATCTGTATCAGTGTTGGGATTGAGAGCCGCTGCTAGAGAAGGGGCGAGTGGTGGTGGTGGTGGCTTATCTGTAAATGCAATCAATGAGGAAAACAACGGGTGGACTGATGTGCGAAGGAAAAAACAAAACAGAAAATGCAATGTGCGTGTATGTGGACAAGATGTTGCTGTAGGTCTGGATGTTATTGTGACTCATAAATGGTTGCACGTATCTAAATTTGACGTTTCTACTTCTGAGGAATCTATATCTAAGTATGTTGCGGAAAAAATTGGTGTCGATGATTCCTTAGTCAAATGCTTTAAACTCGTAAAAAAAGATGCAACTAATTTGAGATATGTGAACTTCAAAGTTGGTATTCCATCAAACAATTACAAAGTTGCATTAAATGGATCAAACTGGCCAAAAAATTGCATTGTGAGAGAGTTTATTGCTAGAGATAATTCAAAAAACGCTCTGATTGGGTCTGTAATAAGGCCCGAGGATTTAAGTCCCAGCAAAAGGGAAGAACCAACTTCGTAAATAAGGATGGGTTGCTTATGTATTATCAAAATATGGGTGGAATAAGAGGTAAAATTAAAACCTTGTCCTCCCTTGTTGATTCGTCTGAATATGATGTTTATGCGTTTGTTGAAACTTGGCTTTATACCGATTTGAGGAATGAGGAGATTTTTAATGCATCGGAGTTTTCGATTTTTCGACGAGATCGCCATTGTGAAGGAAGCTGTAGAGGGGGAGGTGTTCTTCTTATAGTTCGTCGACCGCTTATTGCATATTCTATTTATAACAATACTAACTCGGCGATATCAGAAGACTCTATAGAACAAATCTGCGTTTGTATAGAAGGTGCAAATAGATATAAAGTATTGATTTTTTTGTGTTATATTCCTCCTGATTCACCTATTTCAACATATATTTTTCATTTGAATAACATTGAAAAAACTATTTTTAATTTTTCTGATTCTAATTTCTCTGTATGTGTAATTGGGGATTTTAATTTGGGTGGGATAAAGTGGATGCAAGTTGAAAACAAGGTGTTGCCGATTGTTCTTTCATCTGAAAAGGAATTTGAGTTGATTGATTCGCTTTTTGCTTTAAACTTAGTCCAAGTATGTTTCATTCATAATTCATTGCAAAGAATGCTTGATTTAGTGTTTACAAATGATGATACCGATGTTAATGTATCAGAATGCATACCCTTGTTTTCAAATTCCATTCACCATGTTGCCATTTCTATTTCGATACAAAATGTTAATTTTGAAAATTATAATTCTTTTCAAACGTTAAATAAATTTAAATATCTTTTTAACTCTAATAACTTAAACATATTAAATGAAAAATTTTTGAATTTTGATTGGCAATTTGATGGTAATAATAGTTTAAAATCTAATTTTGAACATTTTTTAAGTATTTTTGTAAGGGAGTTGGTTTCGTGTGTTCCACGCACTTTACATAAAAGCAATTCTCATCCTCCGTGGTCGAACGTTAGGCTGCGTAAGTTAAAAAATGCTAAAAGTAAGGCTTTTAAGTCTTTTAAAAATAGTAGTAGTCACAGTGATTTCTTATTATATTCTCGTCTTCGAAAAGAGTATGTATTCCTTGCTAAATTTTGTTTTAGTAATTATGTAAATTTAATGGAAGGCAACTTAAAGCAAAACCCATCTTTATTTTGGAGATTTGTAAATTTGAAAAGAAAATCTATTGGTTTTCCGTCAACAATGGTTTATAATGATCAATCTTCAAGTGATCCGCAAACTATTGTGGATTGGTTTGGGGATTGCTTTCAAAATATTTATAATTCGTCAGATCTTGATATAGGCAACAATTTTGATGCAACTTCTCTTTCTCCTATAACTGATTGTTGTAGTTTTTATTGTAACAGGGAGGACGTGACTGTTGCGTTACGGGAGCTCGACGATTCAAAAAAACCTGATTTTCATGGAATATTTCCGATTGTTCTAAAACATTGTTTTGATTCTTTGTCTGTTCCCATTCAATCACTTTTTAATCAGTCGCTTTCTAGTGGAGTTTTTTTGGAAGAATGGAAAGTATCTTACATAACTCCAGTTTTTAAGTCTGGAGACAAAACAAAAATTGTAAATTATCGCCCGATAAGTAAACTCCCCATTCTTCCAAAGCTCCTGGACAAAATAATTAAAACAAAATTATATGGTATAATTAGCAGGAATATTTCTAATATTCAACATGGCTTCTTAAGCGGCCGTTCAACCACTACAAATTTGTCTTGCTTTTCAAATCAGTGTTTTAAAGCATTAGAAAAGCGTTCCCAAATGGATGTGGTTTACACGGACTTCGTGAAAGCTTTTAGCAGAGTAAATCACCTAATTTTAATTAAAAAATTAAAATCATATGGTTTTGATGGTACTCTGCTTAAGTGGTTTTGGTCTTATTTAATTGAAAGAAAACAAATTGTTAAAATAGGTGATCTGGTATCTAACCCGATTAAAGTACACTCTGGCGTTCCTGAGGGAAGTCATTTGGGCCCACCGCTTTTCAATTTATTTATTAATGATTTTCAACAAATTTTATCCTTTTCGGATGGTTTAATGTTTGCCGATGACATAAAAATTTTTAAAATAATAAAAAGTGTTAGTGATTGTTTGGAGTTACAGAAAGATATTGAAGTTTTTGAAAAATGGTGCATGCAAAATGACCTCCGTCTTAATTTTTCTAAGTGTTCTGTTATGTCTTACTGTCGTTTATCGAGTCCAATAATTTTTGATTATTTTTTAGGAGGGTCAAAATTGTCCAGAGTAAGCGAAATAAAAGACTTGGGCGTAGTTTTCGATGAAAAATTAACTTTTGAACCTCATGTTTCTTGTATTGTCTCAAAAGCTAGTTCTATGTTAGGGTTTCTTAAAAGAAATTCTTCAGACTTTAAGGACCCTTACACTCTTAAAGCTGTATTTTGTTCAATTGTTCGTCCTTTGCTTGAATATTGTTCTGTCATTTGGAGTCCCGATACAAAAAAACTCACAGAAAGAATTGAAAAGGTCCAGAAAAATTTCTTAAGGTTTGCTCTGAGGCAGTTTTCTTTTAACAGTAATACCGATCAGAATTATAAAAGCAGATGTCTTATGCTTGGAATACAGACCCTTGAATCAAGACGAAAGATGTATAATGTAATGTTTATTCGTGATATTCTTTGTAATGACATTGACTGCTCAGAATTACTCTCTTTAGTTCAAATATATGCTCCTAGTAGGCCAATGAGGATGAGACAGTTAATTTTTGAAATTCCCCATTCAACCAATTATGGACAGCGTGAGCCAATTTCCCATTGCTGTAAACATTTTAATTTCTTTTATAATGAACTTGATCTTTGTATGTCTAGATATCAATTTAAATCTATTTTGATTAATTTGTTGCAAAATTCTGTTTAAAACAATTTTTGTTGAAAATTTGAATTAATATTTTATTCTTAAGCAAAATCTGTTGATTGTAATTTATCGTAGATTTGAATAAATAAATAAATAAATAAATAAATAAATTTCATGTCATAAAACAGACAGAAACTAAGGCGTTGCTCTTTGCCACAGGTGTTAACCTATGGTTTTTTCTTAAGGTGTAATCGCCTCAAGTCCTTAGCTTTTGAAATCACTCGCTTCACTAAGGATGCACTTGCTTTTTAACCACTTTTTTTGTTTTTTCGGCGGCAAAGTCATGTAAATTTTACGCGAGTCGTTGAATCGCTCTTCTGTCAGCTGTAGTAACGGCACTCATTGTTAAGCCTTTTATATTTTTTTCCACAGTTGGACACGTTCCGTAAAAACAATGAAAAAATTTTTCGGCTTTGATGCGTTTTTTTACCTTTTTTAAGACCAATTTAAATTGAAATTAGCTAAAAATTACTAAAAGACATTGGAAAACATTTTTGCATTTCCACCTTCTTTGATTTGCACACGAAAACCAATTAAAAAAGGGGTGTCCTATTCAAGTGAACAAAAATAGGAGCACTTTTTTCACAGTTGTTTCGCAAAAAATTGCAAAATTAATCTGACGGGACATTGAAATTGAATGATTTTGCTCACAGAGAGAGTGCATAAAGGGACATACAAAATAGTAAAATATTGAACAGTTAACTATTAAGAGACTGGAGTTATATCCACTTTATTAAAAACACAAAGGGTGTGCTATTTAAGTGACGAGGAGTGTATTTTTAAAACACACCTGAACATTAAGGGATCGGGTCAAAATTCTGGCTTCAAAATTCTGCTTTTTTAACGAAAATTCTGTTTTTCAAAATTCTGCTTTTTTGTATTCTGCTTTTCAAAATTCTGCTTTTTAAAATTCTGCTTTTCAAAATTCTGCCAGCATTATAATTGAACAAACAAATTCTGCCAATTCGGTTTTTTTTTTATAGCATATGCGCTAACTAAAGAAAAATACACCTCATTAATGTAATTAAACATTGGTACTTTCCTAAATTTTTTTGTTTAAGTGTCGCAAATATTTTTTAAAATGCATAGACTGACTTTCTTTCAAATAAAATCTATGTTTAACTTATTGGAACCGATGTTGTTTGATACAAAATATTCCTTTTCTTATTCAAATTTTTGAATATTCATCTTTATTTATTTTTTCGGAAATGTATTAAAAACCTTTTCTTAATATTTTCAAATTAATTATTTATAAAACAAAAATTAATTTGCTTTCAAAGAATGACAAATTATGAAGGTAAGTAATCAAATAAGCAGAAAATTTTTCAAGAAAATGATTTTACAAATTTTTGCAAAAAATTAAAAAAGGGTTTGGAAAATGTTAAAAAGCGCGCGCTTTTTAACATTTTCCAAACCCTTTTTAAATTTTTTGCAGAATTTTGAAAAACAGAATTTTGAAAAGCAGAATTTTGAAAAAGCGCGCGCTTTTTAACATTTTCCAAACCCTTTTTAAATTTTTTGCAGAATTTTGAAAAGCAGAATTTTGAAAGCAGAATTTTGTAAAGCAGAATTTTGAAAGCAGAATTTTGACCCCGGCAGAATTTTGACCCCAACCCGAACATTAATCTATTTACTTGTTATTTTCTTCTACATAAACATAAAATAAGATTTAAAACTCAAATTAAAACAAAAAACTAGACTGCCTACTGCTAGCCATAATGCGCGTATGCGCACTTCATTAACTTTCGTTAAACATATGCAGTGCGCTCTGAACCGCACGGCATGAGTAAATTGCTCAGAATAAAATAACAACATGGATGCAAGAGGGATGGAAGAATTAAATTCCACGTGTTTTTTTTTTTACAAAAATTATGGAAAACAAAAATGTAAATTGTGGATTAAGACTATGTGCGTGTAGTGTATGTTCATTATGGATACTCCTCAGCTCGTTCGATTTTGACATAATAGTTGTGCCTCACGTGTTTGAGATTTTTTTTTTTAATTTCACTTGTCAAATGCTTGTATTCAGAACTCAACACGGTCTGCTCAGTTATTTTATTCTGCGCGATCGATAGCGCAAGCTCAGAAAACGTTCAGAACAAAAAAAAAACACTAATTTGAAGCTCTGAATGTTCAAGGTAAAAAAGAAATACAATTTTTTGTGTGACAGTTCAGGCTCTGTTCTGAACTGAAAAAGAAAAACGCCTCAAATGGACATATGCGCGCATAGCTTTCTGTCACAATTTACGGCAAGAGTACGATAACTAAGGCGGTGAAAAATAATAACTGAATATTGTAGAACAGTCAAATACAAGCATTTTTCACTATGAGGGGGGTCTATCTCCCCACGTTTAGGCGGGAGGGGTATTTTTCTAAAATATGACAAAAAATAAAAAAAAAATTATTCAAAACCAACGGCAACACTTACAGTTATAAATGATACCTTTTCCAAAAGCCAGAATTGCACACTTAATTCTAATTTTTAAATCAAGTTATTTTGATCAATGGTTTTTGATATAATCGATCGAAAATGTGTGAAAAAAAAGTTTAAAAAACACATTGAATACAATTTTTATCATGACTGTGACATTAAATATGAATTTTATCGATGAAATAAGCTGGCTTAATTAATTTCCAATCAAATACTGAAAACCATATGCCTTCTAGTTTTTGAGAAAATTAAAAATAAGAAAATTACCTTTTCATCAGGTTTTCATTTTCTTGGCTATTTTCGCCAATATTAACAGCTTTTTAACTTTAAAGTATCATGCCTGACCCGCTTTGAGGGCCCTCAAGATTTAAACTCCCTTTTGTATCCGCTGTCCCGCTCAGACAACTTCGTTGCTTCGCTTAGGCCATTAAATTGGTCCTAAGAATCTTGCGATATTTTTAAAAAGAATAATGCTTGGGCACACCATAGGATTTGGGGTGGGGTCAAGGTTGGGTATGTACAAAGTTTCTTTTGGATTAGAAGAAACTTTTAGATTCTGAAGAACATTTGCCTACACCCTACACACTCGGACCCACCCCAAATCCTATAATAGTGAGCCCAATCAGGGGGGTGGCAAGGGGGCATACTGCTTGCAAGCATTATGTTTATGTAAATACGAAAAAAAAACTAAAAAAATACAAATTTGATAAAAAGGAAGTTTTTTAATTTTCTCTAAAACTAGAAGACATAGAAGCATATGGTTTTCAGAATTTGGTAAGAAATTAATTGAGGTTTATTTCATCGATTAATCGAAAAATATTTTTTTTTTCGTGATATTTTAGAATTTGACAAAAAGAATTATGATGGCAGAGCGAATACCGCACAAAGAAGAAAATGTAAAAATATTAAATTATCATGTGTGGTGAAAAACCCAAGGCCTGTGGTCAAGTAGTAGTACTAAGGCCAAATATACGTACCCCGCTACCCGTAACCTCGCCGCGGCGCGCCGCCACGCAGTAGGCTAGAACGCTATTTTAGCTGGAATTCATTATACAAATTCTAGAAACAGTCTAAAATTGCAATTAAAGGCATTAATATGATGTAATAATGATAATTTTATGGTACAACAGACACTAAAAATAAGAAGAACAACAAAAATAAACGAAATATTATGTTAAATAAGGTTTTCCAATTTACAACAAAAAATATGAGTTCTTTGAAGTTTTAACGCAACAAAGTCGAAAATGGTGTCATTGAACGCGAACAAAAGTTGTTTTTACAAAATATGGAAGGTAAAATGTTAATGCAAATAAAAAAAAAAAAGTTATTTGAAAACATTTAACAATCAAAACATAGTTTAAAACAAAACATAAAGCCATACAGCATAGCTACTTTTTAAAATTATTTCTTAAGTGAGCCTACTCGTGCCTTTTTTTTAAAGCTTCAGATTAAGATTAAGAACAAGATAAGAGTGAGAGAAACTAACATGAAACATCTTTAAATTAAAATTGAAACAACGTAAGAATTTTTTTTAATTTTGTCGGACTTCAGCTTTTGTTGCATTTTATCACCTTAATTTTTAACAGTGAGATAGCACGTTGGTAAAGACCCAAGAGTTGTAGGTTCGATCCCCAGTGGCTGCCAATTTTTCTTTTTGCTTTATAAATTGATTCTTTTTTTTTTGAAACAACTTTGATTTAAAGATGTTTTATAACGGCAAACCACTTCAAACTAATGATGTTCTACTTTGATTTTAAAATGTTCGTCTTCAACGCAAAATCATAAGTTGCTTTTAAGTTGGTTTTTCCCTCAGTTTTAGCCATTTATTTATGTACCACTTTGCAGTACTTGTTTTTATGCCACAGAATGGTCTTGGCATGATGAATGGAGATGCGGAATCTTTTCTGGCTAGTGTGCCTACTATTTCATTTCCTACGTGACCGCTGTGACCAGGTATCCTAATGAGTTGAACTCTCTTTGCACTGGCAAGCTGTGGTAATAGTTGTATACAGTCCCATACTAGCTTTGAGGTGACTTCATTGCTCCTAAGAGCTAGGAGCGCGGCCTTGCTGTCAGAGAGAATATATTTTTTTTTGTTTATCACAGCTCTGTTTAAGTTTTCTTTGAGGCAGAGTTCAATTGCGAATATCTCTGCTTGAAATACGGAATTAAACTTGTCCATGCTCTGGTGCAGATAGGTTTTGGTGTTCATTCCGAATACTCCGGGCCCAACACCTTCATTTGTTTTAGAGCCATCTGTATACCATACATGAGACTCGCTCGAAGATGGGTCTGGTCTGTTCCCAGTCATGACGTGAGGGGAATGTGACTTTATTGTTTTGGGTGGAGTTATATCTTGGGAGACAATTCGCTGGCTGAGAATTATAGGGTTGCATGTCAACTCACCTTAGTTTTGAGAAAATCGATCTCAAAGTTTTTTAAGGATGGTTGGATGATACAATCTTAAGGACCCTAAAAAAATCATAAAACCATGAAAAAAAACATTAATTTCACCACAAAAAAGGATTCTATGAGCATTTTTAAAAAATGACATAGAACCCTTTTATGAAAAAAATTGTAAAAAAATTTGAAAAAGGTTTTATGTTCAACATAGAACCTTATAGTTATAAAGAGCTTACATGTAATAAATGCATTTTATATGAAAAAAAGTGACTTCATCGTGAAATAGGCTTTGATTTAATTTAATTTTATTCAAGTTTTGCACAAAACAGTCAAAATCTATTTTCAATAACAGAAAAAAATACCACAAATCACGTTTTTGCATTTATAGAAAACAACAATTCCTACTTTTGTTGAATTAGGTACACAGAAAAAAGACATGCTAAAAACATTTAGAATTTGTATTAAATCAATCGGATTTTTGCATGCTTTTTTGCCAGAAAGACAGCCGTCTTAAAACAATCATCTACGATGCAAAATTTATGCCAAATAAAATTTAAAGTTTGTTTAATCTTTTAATTTTAATAAGTACATAAAATTAATGAAAAATCATTTCAATCTTAGCAGGTATCTACACTTAAATTTTCTTAAGAAGAAAATTCTTATTAAAATGAGGTTCACTTTGATTTTAAAAATGTTTAAACAAATTTTACTTATTTTTATTAGAAATCTTATTAATTTAAGAGGATTGGATTTTAGAGGAGTATCATCTTGATTCTAAGTTGCTTATTTGTCTCCGTGTATAATGTAAGTAAATTTGCTTCAAGTTAAAAAAAAAGTTTTATTCGATGAAACTATTAATAGAAATAAACTAATATAATTGTAAAGATGAATAACGAAGAGTTCACTACGGTTGGTAGAGTAAAATCTTGAACTTTGAAAAAAAAATACTCAATTTTCCAAATACCACTAAAAATTAGTTAATTTTTTGTTTTTTGGGAACTAAGGTGACTTCTTTTGTTTAAAGTTAAGGAATCTAAGTGTTTCTTTAACTTTTGGTTTATTAATATGAACTATGAAATTCCCAACCTGAAAAAAATTCCAATTCTTGGCACACAAAAAACATTATTTTAATTTAATTATGATGTAAGAATATCTAGGTTATGAATTATTGCAAAAATTAAGGTTGGATAGTACATATTTTGGTTTAAAGAGTACAGAACGAGATACAAAAATTCTTTGCTGTTAAGCAAAAGCCCGTCGGCTAACTTGATAGTCGATAGTTGATAGTCAATTTATTGACTTTCAAGTTAGCCGACTCCATCCCTGTTGTTCAATACCAGCAAAACCATCAAAAGATCTTTTATTTTTACTTTAGTTAGAAAAAAGATCATTTCCATAAGATTACATTTTGAAAAATTTGCGTAAAAAAGTTCTATGTAACTTAAATCAATGTATTTTTTTGTTTGAAAAAATCAGTAAAAAGGTTCTATGTTGCAGTTTGAATAACATAGAACCTTATTATATTAATACATGTATGTGAAATCATGAAAGTTGTATGTCTTTTTTACCTGTGCCGTCGCCATTAATTTTTTTCTCATTTTTTGTATGAAATACACCCTTATAATTCTCAGCCAGCGAATTGTCTACTAGAGATATTTTAAGTAATTCTTCCTTATTTAATTCAGTGAGAATATCGGGGTGAATTATCTTGGAATTAGAGTTATCTTCTGCGATGAGCCTGTAGCCGTTGACCATGGCTTCTTTCTTTAGTAGGAGATGGAGTGGTGGTAGGTCTGTGTTAACTTCTAACGCAGCTGTGGGGACAGTTCTCATTGCTCCTTTAATATTGATACAAGCTAGTCTTTGTAGTTTATTGAGCTTGGTTTGTACTGTTTTTTGTTTTGTTTTATGCCTCCAGACCGGTGCAGCGTATGTTATTATTGGTCTGGCAATGACTGTATAGAGCCAGCAAGAGATTTTGGGTTTGGCACCCCAGTTTTTACCAGTAAGACATTTGCTGGTCCATAAGGCAGTCCTGGCTTTGTCAATGGTTTGTTGAGTTTATCGTCTAGGGTAACCCTTAGATATTTAACTTCCTTTGAGAATTATATCGCTTCGACGAAAAGAGAAGGCTTTATAAGTTTGTGTTTGTTTCTTTTTCTGGTGAAGGCGACTATCGTACTTTTTTTAGGGTTGACGTTAAGTCCAACTTTTAAGCACCAGTTTGCGACAAGATTGAGTGCTCTTTGTAGAAGATTCGAGATCGTGCCTTCGAATTTACCTTTTATGAGAATCACAATGTCGTCAGCATAGCCCTGAACATAAAATCCTGCATTGCTAAGTTCATTAACTACAATAGACCACAGAAGTGGGGAGAGAACCCCGCCTTGAGGGCATCCTTTTGCAGCTGTGATTCTGATCTTGTCATTGCCCAGTGTGACATTAATTTTCCTGTGCCTAAGCATGTGTTGAATCCATCTGTGCTGAGGATGCAGCGTTGTATTTGTGCATAATCAGTGTTATCGAAAGCACCCTCAATGTCTAGAAAGCAACCCATCGGAGTCTCTGTCATTAATGGATTTATCAATCCACATTATTAATTCCTGAAGAGAAAGCGTGGTTGATTTCCCTGGCTGGTAGGCATATTGGTTGTTGTGAAGAGGTGTTGTTCTCAGTGGCCCAACCCTGATATGCCCTGGGATTACTGGCAGGAGCGCCAGCATCAGTTCCAGGTGCCGCGGTAGAGTTATCCCTAGGGTGCTCATCGGTCCGAGATAAGTCTTCAGACGTCGTAGACTTTCTGTGGTTGGTAACTTCTACCGTTGACCCACTGATTACAGGAGCATCTTTGTTGGCTTCCTGTGGTGTTACAAGGCCCTTACAGCTATCGCCCTTGTTGTTTTCTTGTCTTTAATTTCCCTTGATCCTAATTTGGATCTGAAAGAAGTTCAAGAACAGTTTGCACTTGGACTTCAGAATGGAGTCCTAGGATTTCTCATCGACGGAGAAAGTGACGTGGTAACCGCCGCTTTTTTCTTTGATGATTCTGAGGACTCTCCAGCCTTTGGTGTTTAAATCGGTGTTTTGTTTTCCAAGCCGATTTAGAAATATGTCTTTGGTGAGGTTATCGTCTTCCGGGACATATGTAACGCAAACGTGTTGCTTGGGTATATCGTTGCTCTGAGTCACACGTAGTTTTGTGTCCTTCCATGGTTTTATTTTCTCTGCTGTAGACATGAGCCACATCTTGGTCTCTGTGTCGTGACAGGTAAACGAGAGCCATCCGTCTCTGTACGAGATGGCTACAAATTGTATTGCTGGACAGTTTTTATCTGTTTTGTCCATTTCTTGCAGAACGCTCTTACTGACCAGTTTGGTTTCACGCTCAGTAAGTGTTTGTAATGGGTGGAGAAAGTGCATAATCACGACCTTACATTGGGCTGTGGCACCCTGATAGGAGCCCCTGATGTGCTTGGTCTTCTTTTCCAAGGTTGGATCCAGTTTTGGCGGAACGGTTTGTCTTTACTAGTGCTTGGGCTGAATCTGGTCTTCTGTGAGCACGATGCTTCTTCGAGGCTGCTCCTGCAGGGGAGTTGTCAGATGACCGTTCCGTTTTGCCCTTGTTCGTTGCCTACAATGATACGCCTGCCTTCTTATCTGCTAGTACTTTAGCGTATCTATACCTATCTTTTTCCCTGCGCCTTGCTTCTTCTTGGCTCAATGCCATCTCTGATAAGCGCAGCTATACGTCGCCTCTGAGCCCCAGTGAAATACTCTTTCTGCTGGGGTTTGTTGAGGTGGTCGTTACCCAGAATCAAAGAGCTTGGACCTTGTGGTGCTTGAGTATCTAGAGTGCCAGAACTTGTCTAATTCGTTTGTCCACCATTTGTCCACCCACGATTCAAAAATCAATTTTTATCAAAAATTCAAACTGCTGTCGTTTGTCCACCTCGTGTTCTTAACGTATACCGAAAATCATCGTTTGTCCACTCTCTGTTTAGGAGATATTCCAAAAAGAATTTTTTTTTCGTAACTCTCAAAAAATACGTCCAAAAAAATACTTTTTTTAAAAAATTGAAACAGCAATCGTTTGTCCACCTCGAGAAATGGATACAAACAAAAAATCATCGTTTGTTCACCCTACGTTTAAAAAACTAAATTTGTACTGAAAAATTCAAAGTCCCCTTAAATACCCAAAAATTAATCTTTTTCAAAATTTCAAATTTCTGTCGTTTGTCCACGTTCTATACGTATACCAAAAATCATCGTTTGTCCACCCTCTGTTTAGGAGATATTCCAAAAAGAATTTTGTATAGCAACTCTCAAAAAATACACATACACTACAGTGTACCTACTAAAAATTACAAGAACCCCTAAAAATGTGTTTACAAAAATTTTAGCACTTATTCAAATAACTTAGCACTTTAATTTACCAGACTAACTTAAACTATAATATACTATATACACTGTACAACGCACATAAATGTACGAAGTACAGACACTTAACAGCACCGGCCACTGAGACCGTTTGGCTGAGACAACACAAGATAATGAAACAAGAGAGAGACAGATAGACACAAAGAAAGAACATATAGCATAGAACTACGTGGCACAGAGGAGACATAGTTGAAAAGTGTCTCATATTATCGCACAGGTGGCTTCAGTTAAGCTGACGATTTAGAAAAAACTTCTGAGCCGACCGTTGCACATAGGAGTATTGTCATAAAAAACCTGGCCATAATTATTTTTCGTGGTTTTTGTTATTATTTCTGTTTAAAATGAGTATTCCTACAAGAAAATTCAATATAAACCTAGATTTTGTTATTTTTATTTTTTTACCAAAAACTAAAAAAATTGATTAATGGCCTGTACTCCGCCTGTCGACATTAATTTTCTCAAATTTTTTTCTTCATCCCTAATACGCAATTCTCAGTTTCTTTTCTCCCTTCCCCAACCTTAATTAAGATCACCCAAAATAAAATACACTAATGACATCAGTAAATTTAATTTAAAAATAAAAAAACGTTGCATAAAGTAAGGAGTATTTTCTATCAGAAAGTGAAAAACTAATTGACCCTCGATTCTCTTAAGAGCACCTAAGAGCACCCAATTTTTGTTGCATTGTGTTAAAGAATATATAAACTAATTCATAAGTTTCAATTCATCGCAGAATAACGGGGTATACTAAAACAAAATTATTAAAGTTCAAATAATAACTTACCAAAAATATCAAGTTTTTAGATACTAGTTCTAAGCCCGAATTAAAATAGAAAAAACCATCTAACATTTTCAAAACTTTATTAATATCGTTAATAAATAACTGAAGAAAAATTCTCCATTTAAATTTTTTTAGATTTCTATCACAACACTTCGATATCGCATATAGAATATCACTTACCAAAATACTTCGCATTCAAATAAAAATGAGGTAGATTTAACAAGACACGATCGAAAAACAAAAAAATGAGTGCAGCATATTGACACATGTTTATTTTGCACCCATTTTGCCAAACTTTTTAGTGTCAATTTTGATTTTTAGAAAATCGACTTATGACCAGGTTTTTACTGCAAATACTCCTATGTGCGTTGGGTTCGAACCCACGATGTCTGGCTCTGAAGTCATCTACCTTTTCCTCTGTGCCATGGCCACCTGCAACTTAAACTATTTATATGAACTAAATACAGTAGCCCAAAAAATTTTATAGTAGAGTGACTAAAGCTCAAAAAATGGCAATATTAGGGAACCCAGCCGAACAGCTCTGATTTTGATGATCTTTTTTTTCAAACGTCGGTAATTAAAAATACTTTAAGGTCTATAGATTAAAATTTGCCGCTGTTGCCGTTTTGATTTTTTAAATTTAATTGAAGATTTTTGTGAACAAAAAAAATTTTTTTCCAAAAATTTAGCTTAAAGGAGAATGGGCATATTGGACGTTTGGCGGCCAGTAATGAAATTGGTATCAAATGAAAGAACTATAACGTAGGAAAACTTTTTACTTTGGCCGTTTCGTTGTATTGCATTTGGAATGGAAGATATTGCAATATTAGTGTTGTTAATGCATCGAGCAATATTCAAAGGGCAAATTGAATTAGTATTTTAATTTAATTATGAAATATGATTTTATGTCATTTTTTCTATGATTAAACCTCAATCTTGAATATCCGACCAATGGAATTCAAAATATAAGCTTTTTAAGCCAACCACTTCAAGATTTTGTTTTTGAGTTTTCAAAAGGAAAAAACAAACAAAAAATTGGAAAAAATTCTTAAAATAGACTCGAAATTGATGTTTTAAAAAGCCAATATTTTGAGTGCTATTGGTTGGATATCCAAGATAAAGGTCTTCAGGCTCAGGGAAAATGACAGATTATCATATCTTGCACTTAAAATACACGTTCAATTTTCAACATTGTGACAACTTGCATTAACTTTTAAATGCAAAAATGCATTTTATCCGTTTGACAGGAACGTTAGAAGGATAAAACTTCTGTACAATGTATGTTAGACTTAACTACATCAAAAAATAACAAAATCGTTCTTGGCCGCGGAACGTCCAAGTTCCATACAAATTTGCCCATTCTCCTTTCATAAATTTACTAATGCCAAAGGATTGAAGGAAAACAACTATATGGGAGTGACGGAGCGATAAATGCAATTTTCTCACAAAATGACTTCACACACAAAAAAAAAAGAAATTTGAACACAACGGCAACACCTTCAATATTTAAATGTACATTTTTAAAAAACTAGAAGCTTATTCATATTTGTAAAATTAAAATTAAGTAAATTGAGTGAAGAGTTTTTGAAAAAGTGGTAATTAAACTCAAATTTTTGAATAAAAAATTTATTGAAAAAATTTTAACATGTTTTTTTTAAAACTTTTTCGTAACATAAAATGCATTTATTATTCAAAATTTTTTAGGCCACATTTATTTTGATTTGAAATTATAAAAGAAATGTCAATATGTATTACATTTTATGAAAAAAAATAAAAAAGTATTTCAATTTCGAAGAACTTTTTTTAATAAAAGTTTTGAAAAGAAATTTAACTTATTCCTTTTTTTAAGTTCTACATTTAAATATAAAGTTATTTTTTATTCATTCAATAGCCCTTATTGTCGAAAGTTAAATAGCAAAAGTTTTAAGTTCTTATTGCCAAATTCTTTGAGAAAATCAATTATTTCAAAGCATAAATTCAGTTTTTATCGAAAATCCAATGAAATTGGGTTATTTTTTAGTTTTTATTTTTCAAAACCATCAAAAATATTACCTTTTCTTCTTCGGAATTTGACTGATCATATCTATGGCCAAAATATTCAAAAAAAAAATCATATTTTATTACGAAAAAATTTTAAAAAAAGTCATTTAAATTTTTTTTTATAACATTTTTTTCTCAAAATTCTGTGTTTAGGGACCATTTTTTCAAAAACTATTCATTAAATTTTGTGGATTTAAATTTTATAGATAGGAATGAGATTCTGGCTTTTTTAAAATGTATTTTTTAATATTGTAAGTGTTGCCGTTGTGTTCAAAATATTTTTGTATGTGTTTAAAGTCAGTTTGTTAGAAAATTCCATTTATAGCTTAAACGATGGAAGATTGTCTGTTTCTTCCATATATATTTTGTTCTAAAATTACCTAGAGAATCTTTTGCTTTCATTT
Source organism: Episyrphus balteatus (assembly GCF_945859705.1). NCBI lineage: Eukaryota > Metazoa > Arthropoda > Insecta > Diptera > Syrphidae > Episyrphus > Episyrphus balteatus. Next base: position 76,089,220 of record NC_079134.1, on the reverse strand, counting down.
GTTTTATGAAATTTAAACAAAAGAAATGGTTTTGTTAAGAAAAAAATTTAATTTTAATTTTAAAAAACAACATCGGCAATTTTTAACCTATAGACTTTAAAGTATTTTTAAATACTGACGTTTGAAAAAAAAAGATCATCAAAATCAGATCTGTTCGGCCGGGTTCCCTAATAATTTGCTTTAGTTATAAAATATCTAAGACTTGCCAAAGAAAAGACTGGTTCGGTTTAGGTCTAGACTTGAAGTGGCACATTATATTTAACATTTAATTCATTACATAAATATAGTGTTGCCACTGTAGTTACACTACTTTACTTATTTAGTACTAATATAATAATATAATATATATAATATATCTCCCTTCTTAGTTTTAACTTATTGATACATTGAAATAGCAAAATTATTTAATAAAATAAGTTTGTACAATTATTATTTAATCTTTGCATTATTATTAATACATATTATTATAATTATACAAAATTACAACTACACATAGGTTCGTAAATTCAAAGATAATTCAATATAGTTACAATGTTAAATATATATAATATCAATAATTCAATTTATTTAAAATCTTCATAGTTCAGTCTTGTAGGTTTCTTTATGTATCCTCTTGGTCTTAAAGACCTTTCAGAATCTCGGGGAAGTGGTGTTTCACTTGAATCATCATTGTTATTAGGTGACGAATTTATCTTTGTTGCTGTCCTTTCATAATCTTTTGGTCTAACCAACAATTTTCTTTTTCTAGCCTTAGAGTCTTGCCAATATTGAAAGTGCCTGGATAGTTTTTCTGATTGCGAAGGTTTCCTTATTTGTTCTATGTGAACTCTACGAATAGAACCTTGCAACTCTATCAATAAAATTAAAGGACTTTCAATCTGCACTATTCTGCAGGGCAGCCATTTACATATTTCTTTAAAATGATTCAAATAGAACACCATTTCTCCTTCCTTAAAATGATTTTTAGTTACTTTACTTTCATTACAATTATTTTGATTTTTATTTTCATTTTTCTTCCTCTCTTTTTCTGATTCCAAAGCTTTATTTTTATTTGTGTTTACATTTTCATGAGAGGTATTATTTTTTGATTCAAAATTTATATTTTTAAAACAATCTAAAATAGTTATAACTTTATATTTAAATATAAGTTCATTTGGCGTTTGGTTGGTGACGGTTGCAGGAGTATTACGATACGCAAATAGAAATTGCGTCAATTTACTTTGAATGTCGATCGAATTACTAAGACTATCCAATAAAAAACATTTCAAACTCGATTTTACGGTTTGCATCGCACGTTCAGCACTGCCGTTGCTCGATGGGTGATAAGCTGGGATGGGTATTTTCTTAATATTTTGATTTTTTAAAAACGTCACGAACTCAACTGAGTTAAACGGAGGACCGTTATCCGATACCAGTGGAAGTGGTAAACCAAAAATACTAAAGTTTTTGCATAGTTTTGATATAACTGATTTAGCTGTAGTCGTTTTCATATAAAATACAGGGTGTCCCAAAAGTAATGGATCAAACGAAATATGCTGATAGGCCAACTTTAGGGCTCTCAGAATTTGGTAACTTGTTCATCCCAAATCCTTACGGTTTTCGATTTAATGCAGTTTTTGTGAAATTTCGAAGAATCCCGACTTTGCAACAGTATTTTGCTTCCTCCGCTCATAATTCATTTTTGTTTTTTACAATTCTTTCACTAAAACATAAACATAAGATGTAATTATTTAATCAAAATATTTTGTATTTCATACGCCATTTTGCTGCAAATTAATTAACAGTTCCATGTTTTATAAAAACTCAATTTCTTAATTTTTTTTTCAGAGCAACACCCTGAAAAAAATTTGTATGGTGTGTCACTGGTTTATTACCTTGAAAACTTGCCGTGTTATTGCAGTTTTCAAAAATGTATAAAAGTTTCCAAAGTTGAAATTATAACGAAGGATATTTTAATTTGAATGCAAAAAAACAGACGTTTTCAGAGCAAAATAACAAACAAAAATCGAGGCTTTTGTTCAAAAAGAAATAAACAAACAACAGTCGAGAAAATGTGTTTATTTTTCTTTGTTATTTTTGTCTGAAAGCCCTGTTTTGTTGCTTTTAAATTCAAATATCTTCAGTTCTAACTTCAACTTTGGAATCTTTTATACATTTTTGAAAACTGCAATAACACGGCAAGTTTTCAAGGTAATAAACCAGTGACACACCATACAAATTTTTTTCAGGGTGTTGCTCTGAAAAAAAAATTAAGAAATTGAGTTTTTATAAAACATGAAACTGTTAATTAACTTGCAGCAAAATGGCGTATGAAATAAAAAATATTTTGATTAAATAATTATTTCTTATTATTTGGCAATGTTTAAGTGAAAGAATTGTAAAAAACAAAAATCAATTATGAGCGGAGGAAGCAAAATACTGTTGCAAAGTCGGGATTTTTCGGAATTTCACAAAAACTGCATTAAATCGAAAATCGTAAGGATTTGGGATGAACAAGTTACCAAATTCTGAGAGCCCTAAAGTTGGCCTATCAGCATATTTCGTTTGATCCATTACTTTTGGGACACCCTGTATATCAAGATATTTGGAAAAAACATCAAAAATTATCAAAAAATTTTGATTTTTAAAATAAAAAAAATCAATATGTAATCGTTCATTGAAAAAATTAATGCAATCCATTCCGTCTTCTGGAACACCACTTGGTTCATCCAAGGGTAAACGTGAGAGAGCATCTACATGTCCCATAAGTCTGCCTGGCTTGAATTTTATTTCATAATCATACATCGATAAAATGACTGACCATCTTTTGAGTCTACCAATAGCAACGGAAAAATTAGATTTTTTCGGGTTGAAAATCTCTTTCAACGGTTCATGATCGCTTAAAAGCTGAAATTTAAGCCCATATATGTATTTATGGAATTTTCGAATTCCAAATATAATTGCTAGGGCCTCTATGTAATTGAGAGTAATTTTTTTCTGTGTCGTTCAGCGTTCAGGTAGCAAATAGAATTGGTTTCTCTACTCCGTCAATAAAATGAACAAGAATCGCTGAACATCCGTAGGGGCTAGCGTCTGCATACATACCCAAAAGTTTTTTAGAGTCATAGAGAGCAAGAACTTTATTTTTTAGTAAATACGTTTTAGATTCATCAAAAACTTTTTGGCATTCCCTCGACCAATTAAACTCCACATCTTTTCTTAAGAGTTTATAAAAAACTGACAATTTAGAAGACAAATTCGGAATAAAATGTGAATAATAATTCAAAAGTCCAAGGTAGGCCTGAAGCTGTTGGAGATTTTTCGGAGCTGGAGCTTTAATCACAGCGTCCACTTTTTTTGGGTTTAATTTAATTTCATTATAAGATAAGACATGACCTAAATATGCGACTTCGGTCACTAAAAACTCACATTTTTGCAAATCAATTTTTACTTCATGCTTGCTTAATCTTTCAAAAACGGAGGTACAAATACTTATACATTCCGAAGCGGTTAACCCACCAATTGTCAAATCATCTAAAAAACATGCAACATTCTTAATACCTAATCAAATTTTTTCCACGGTTGATTGGAATATTGCCGGAGCACAACTAACTCCAAATGGTAGACGATTATATCTTAATAACCCTAAATGGGTATTAATTGTTAGAAATTTCCGTGATTCCGGAGCAACTGATAATTGGAGATACGCTCCTGAAAAATCTATTTTTATAAAATAGCGACAATTTGAAAGACTCGCGAATATATCATCTAGGCGTGGGAGTGGGTGGTATTGTAATGAAATGAATTTATTAATAGTTATTTTACAATCCATGCAAATCCGAATCGACTTGTTTGCTTTTTCAACGATAACTATAGGGGTGGCCCACGAGCTATGTTCAACCGGCTCCAATATGAATTCGGCCACCATTTTCTTTAACTCTTTTTCAACCGGCTCCTGCAAGGCATATGGGAGGCTGTACGGCTTACAGAAAATAGGCACAGAACCGTCTTTCATAAATATTTGGGCCTCATGCCCTTTGATTGGAATTTTCAGGGATTGATTAAATACATTGGAAAAATTTGTTTTTAAAAATTCTACAAAACTCTCTTTTGTTTCACGACCTGAGTATTTGATGTTGGGGGCTATCGCACTTGTAACTGGTGTCTGGATCGATAATAACTGCTGATCGAAGCTCGTGTCCGAGATCATTTTTTCTCTCCAACCCGGAATTAAAGCGTCCAACCAAGCTCGACCCATGAGGGGCATAAAGTTTTTATTAGTTGTCTTTATAACAACAAGATCTAACAACATGTTTTAAAGGTTTCGCCCAACCAAACGCACGGGAACTACAATTTTACCTAGAACAGATATATTTTCACCAGTAACAGTATACAATTTATCATATGGACAAATACTTAACCTAGAAAAATACTTTTCATAACCCTCGTGACTGATGACACTCGTACATGCACCGCAATCCACTTCCATTTTTATAGACTTATCCGCAATCATGACATCAAGAAATAAAGGAGCATTTATTTTGTTGACATTGGAGTACCAATAAAGACCTTCATAGAGATCGACGTTCGTATTAGCTTCTGAACTTCCTCCATCAGACGACTCTGCTCCAGCATCATCGACAAAGTAGACGACTTTTTTAGCTCGACATTTGGACACAATGTGGCCACGTTTTTTACAACGATAACAGGTCCAGTTAACTGCGGGACATTTACTTTTGTGGTGACTTCGATCGCACCTCTGACACTCTTCTTTCGATGAATTTGTAGACTTGCGACATTTTGAGTGCGATCTTTGCTGACTGACAATTGGCTTGCGACTGCGACTGTTTTGACGATATCGACTGTAATTGGGGCTTTCGTTGTTCATCTTCTGCCAGTGGTGGAACTGATTTATTGATGCTGAGGTATTTATTGCTCGCGTTTCTGATTCTGTCAGTTCGAAATTGAGAGACTTATTGACCGCATCGTCAAATTTAAGCGTCTTTCCTATCTCAATCAATTTCTGTTGCCACCCATTATTTGTCAAACCGACAATGAAAATATCGGGAAGCATTTCGTCCAAGATCACATTGGGAAATTCACACCTTTGAGAGGAAAATTTTAACCTCACTACGAAATCGGATATTTTTTCTCCATGTGTTTGTTTGAGGTTATAAAATTTGAAACGCTCTGCTATGACGTTTCCTGTAGGAGAGTAATGTTTTCGTAAGCATTCCAAAAGATCATCGAGTGACATCTCCTCAGGTTTTGCATTAGATGGAACCAGCTGCATAAGTTTTTCCACTACTTCGTCACTCAGCAACGTCAGCAGCATTCCTACTTGATCCTCAGTCGAAATTCTGTTGATCTTAAAAAATATTTTGAGACGAACATCGTACGTGCTAAAATTGCTTCCTGGTATTAAGTTCGGCATATTTCCCACCACCATGTGGTTTGCCTTGATCTGCTGTATAATTTCATCCAGCTTGTCGTCGGATTCGGGGGCATTTGGATCCACTTTCAACGGCATAGTGATATCGATTTAATGTTTAATATTTAAAAAAAAAAAGTTTACGACTTTTATTTTAAATAATTTAATAAAAAAAAACGGTAAAAGGTTCGATTGAATTGCCTCGTCGCCAATAAAAAATCTAAGACTTGTCAAAGAAAGGACTGGTTCGGTTTAGTTCTAGACTTGAAGTGACACATTATATTTAACATTTAATTCATTACATAAATATAGTGTTGCCACTGTAGTAACACTACTTTACTTATTTAGTACTAATACATAATAAGTTACTCCACTATTAGGAACAAACAAAATTCGTGTTTCTTTTCTTAGTGATTTTTGATAAGCTATTTCTCAATGAAAAATATTAGTATCATGACAAAACAAAATGCATGTGAAAGCTTCAATTTTCTTGTTTTACGATTTTAGAAGTAAAGATTTTATTTCAAATGGTGAAATAGAAATAGAACTATCCCAATATCAAAATTTTCCAAATTTGTTTTGTTCTTATTTTTCTCTTAAGGAAGTGAACATTTTTTTTGATAAAATGATTATTTTTTTTGTATTCATTTAGCTTATTTGTTTTTTAAGACTGCATTTTCAGTTATCAAACAAAAATTCATACTCTTGTAGGACCAGGTTTTCGTCCTTGATGTTTGTGGGTGTGACTACACACTATTCTGTAGTATCAGTTCTCAAATTATTTGTCACAAAACTAGAAATCGCAGCTTTGTTTATTTATTCTGAGGCGCTTATACTGTCCGAAGACCGCAGAAAACGTTGAACAGATAAACGAACAAAGGTATTAAACAAAAGAAAATTGAATCACCAACAAAGATGAATGAAAAGACGTTTTGTTGTATTTTCAAATATATATACAAACAATTTTATTAATAAAATAATTGAGTAATTTAAATTACGTTAAATGAAGTGAGTTGGCAACCATAAACTTCGTTGAACTATCTTTTATAAAGTTATCTAGGCGCTTTGAAGAAAACGTCGTAAATAAAAAAAAAATAATTAAACGATTCAAGGTTGGCTTACAATCAAAGCCACTCCCCCTGGTGTGATACTTTTTTGAGAACGTTAGCGCTAGGCAACCTTTGCTCAATGAAATATCAAACAAGAGTCATTTGTTTTGAATCAAGCTCTGCCTTTTATATGATTTTTGAAATAATTTAAAAAAAATGAAATATATGATTACAAACATAAATTATTTTAAAGTGATTAAACATGAAGTGTTAATTTAGAATATTGAACATTTAAATGAGAATTATATGAATTAACAGTAAATGGATGTCTTATAATCTCCCCCTCTGTCGCTGAAATCGGCTCGATGATGCGACAGGATATGTGATTGGTTTTGCTGGTTGCATTTACTGATTCTTCATCTAGCCGCGTTGCTGATTGTGTGTATTTTGTGATTCCTGATGAGTCACAACATCCCAATGGAATTGTGAGGTCATCTTTGGAAGCAACTTGGTATGCTGTTGACCCAATATTTTTGGTTATTACGTCCATTTCTTTTTGACTTATGTAGCTAAGAAAGTGGGAAATTATTAGTACATATATTTGCATTTAAATGTGTTGATAACATATCTTTTAGACCTAAGATCATCCAACTATGACGTATAGTTAAGGTATACCAATATGGCGAGTTGTGTCTTCATGGCTCTATTTTTGCGTTCAAGTGATGTTAGGATTCTGAAAGCATATTCGATCGAATGTTCATCATATGACTCCCCTGGACTACAAATACCCCAACAGCGTTATTTTGCTGGCATCTGTCTTCAAACGAAAGGCTGACCATCGCAGGCTTGCTTGAGGACAAAACTTGTAAGCTTTTTAATGAATCAAATGAGGATTGTTCTTCTTTTTTCATTTCCTTTGAGTTAGGTTTTGTTATTTTTGAAAACTTTCCATGAATTGATGGTACCAAGAACACGTTTGCAAAAATGAAATTACTTGCTTGAAGTTCTTAGAATCTGGACGGTTTTCGATGGAGGAATCTTCATTTTGAATCGACTTTTATACCATGGTTAGTGAAAACATGATCAAGGTATTTGACCACCGAACAGCATAATTTGGAGTTTCTTCTATTAAATTTTTATTTGAAAAGCTTGAGCCGCTCAAATGTTGTCCATCATTTTTAGTAAATGGCTGGAGCGTTTCTTTCGTAAACCAAATGGCATTGGTATTGGTTCATCTAATGGGTCAAACACAGTGCTATGTAGTGCGAGGACATGGCTAAGCATTCTTCGGTCAATTTGGTTCAAATCAACTGTTTCATCGGATCGAAACTTAATGTAAAACTTGGGAACAGGTTTTGGTTTTTCAGGTTTGCGATCTGGAATAATATATGTGGTTCTCAAAGAGTCATCAAAAATCTTTTGAATGGAGTTAGTAGAGTAATTATTTCTTTTTGTAGGCAGAATCAGTACAGGCCAGACAAAAATGCAAGTGTCTTTTCATCAACTTCAGTGATTGGTCTTAGTTTTGCTCGGCAAAATAGGTTTGAGCTTTTTGAAGTTTTTAAATTTTTATTCGGGGCATCTTGAAAAGGCTTGAGTAGAACTTTTGTAAGAGCTGTGTCAAAGAAGTCAAAAGCTTTTTCTAGTTGATCAGCAAAGTACCACATTCTTTGTCCTAGGTCCAAGAATATGCCATTAGTTAATATAAAAATTTTCTGTAGACGCTCAGCAAGAGTAATGGTGGTGTCAACTTATGCCTTTGATAAAAATTACTTAAAGGTTGTGATGCTTCCCCGGGATATACCGTCTCTGAATTGAAGACTGAGTGGGCCATACACTATAGATCAATCATTATTCGTTCTTTTGGGACTGTATTTTATAATTTGAAACTGATCTACTAGTTGGGCGACAATTGTAGGACCAGGTTTTCGTCCTTGATGTTTGTGGGTGTGACTACACACTATTCTGTAGTATCAGTTCTCAAATTATTTGTCACAAAACTAGAAATCGCAGCTTTGTTTATTTATTCTGAGGCGCTTATACTGTCCGAAGACCGCAGTAAACGTTGAATAGATAAACGAACAAAGGTATTAAACAAAAGAAAATTGAATTACCAACAAAGATGAATGAAAAGACGGTTTGTTGTATTTTCAAATATATATACAAACATTTTTGTTAATAAAATAATTGAGTAATTTAAATTACTTTAAATGAAGTGAGTTGGCAAACATAAACTTCGTTGAACTATCTTTTATAAAGTTATCTAGGCGCTTTGAAGAAAACGTCGTAAATAAAAAAAAAAATAATTAAACGATTCAAGGTTGGCTTACAATCAAAGCCACTCCCCCTGGTGTGATACGTTTTTGAGAACGTTAGCGCTAGGCAACCTTTGCTCAATGTAGTGACAATGTAATGACAAGAGTCATTTGTTTTGAATCAAGCTCTGCCTATTATATGATTTTTGAAATAATTTTAAATAAATGAAATATATGATTACAAACATAAATTATTTTAAAGTGATTAAACATGAAGTGTTAATTTAGAATATTGAACATTTAAACGAGAATTATATGAATTAACAGTAAATGGATGTCTAATACTCTTGAATTAAACTATTCATACCTCATCAACAGACCACTTTATAAAAAATGCAAGGATACGTTTGAAATAATCATTTAATTTTCTAAAAAAAAAATAAGTTGATAAAAAACAATTTTCTTACAGAAAAATTAAAAATTGTCAAACAAATTTTTGGCTTTTCATACCATTTTTAGATACTTTTTTTCATATACTAAGTTAAAGTTAACCTAGCAATGAGAGAGTGCTAAGTTATTTGAATAAGAATAACTGCTAAGATTTCTGTAAAATTTTTTTGCGGATTTTATGGGACCTTTAACTTTCAGTACAAATTTTGTTTTTTAAATATCTTTTCAACGTAGGGTGGACAAACGAGATTTGGTATACGTGAAGAACTTGAGATGGACAAACGACAGAAATTTGAATTTAAAAAAAAAGTAATTTTGGGGATTTTAGGAGACTTTGAATTTTTCAGTACAAATTTGTTTTTTAAATATCTTTTAAACGTAGGGTGGACAAACGACGATTTTTGGTATACGCATAGAACTCGAGGTGGACAAACGACAGAAATTTTAATTAAAAAAAAGTAATTTTCAGGAATTTTATAGGACTTTGAATTTTTCAGTACAAATTTTGTTTTTTTTTTTAATATCTCCTAAACGTAGGGTGGACAAACGACGATTTTTTGTTTGTATTCATTTAATTAATTAATTTTTGGGACTTTGTAATTTTAAGTAGCTACACTGTGGTCTATGCGTATTTTTTTGAGAGTTGCTATAAAAAAAATCTTTCTGGAATATCTCCTAAACTGAAGGTGGACAAACGATGATTTTCGGTATACGTAAAGAACTCGAGGTGGAAAAAGGATAGCAGTTTGAATTTTTGATAAAAAACTGATTTTTGGGGATTTTAAGGGAATTTCAATTTTTCAGTGCAAAATTTGTTTTTTGAATTGCTCCTAGACGGTGTATACGTATAAAACGTTTTTTCATTTCATTTCATTCCATCTAACCATGTATAATATATAATTATAATTTTAGTTTTTAAGAAAAATGTAACTTTATATCGTTAGTATTTAACGGAAATAAACTAATATAAATTCTATAGCAACTAACATTTCTCCATCGATACCCACCCACAAAAGAGAATTGATAAAAATTCCATATCAATTAGTAAGATCTACGCTGATGGCATCGATTTGGAAACAAACGACAGAGCTCAGTGGTGAACATGTTGCACAATCAACATCATACATAATGAGGGGTGTGGTGAATTTCAATGGAAATTTGGTTATTCGAACAAAACAAAGGAGATTATCACTGTAGTCGAAGTATAGAAGAAAAATATAAAATATTTTGCAAAGTAGTTTTTGATCGATAAAAAACTATTGAAAATGACTCTTTGTACTAAAATAATGATTTTTACCGGGGGCAACCCCGTAATTTTTACCGGAGTAATCCGTAATTTTTACCGGAGCAATCCGTGATTTTTACCGGAGTAATCGGTGATTTTTACCGGAGGCAACTCCGTGATTTTTACCGGAGTAATCCGTGATTTTTTTCTTATTATTATTATTAGGTATCTTTATTAGTTATAAAATAACTTTAAATATTACAATTTGAGCAATAACAAATCTTATTCATTAAGAAAAAACTTAGTAAATAAATTGTTCGGATTTTATAAAATCTGTTACAAGTTTTTTAAAAGTATACAAATTTTTTTCATTTTTTGTTTGTTGGTAAGTTGTTATAAAGCTGCAATCCTCTGTACATAACTGAGTTTTGAGTGCCGGTAAGGTTGTATCTTTCTAGTCTAAAATCGGTTGCTCTTCGCAAATTGTAGGGTGGCACTTCATTGACATATCGTACATTTTCCGTCAGGTATATCAGGAACCGGTTGTATTTTACCTTGAAAATAGAAATTAAAACTTTTAAACAAAGACGCTGTCTTACATTTAACCATTGTAATGCTTCCAACATAAATGCAGTTCTTGTGTAAATATTGCACTTGAGCAAAGATCGCATAGCACGGTTTTGCAAGACTTGAAGCCTTGATTTTGTCTCTTCATTACACATAAATAATATGAGCGCAATAATCGAAATGAGGTAAAATGATCGTATTATAAATCATTGTAGCATTTTGAAAATTTAAACTTTTTCTTATTCGCCCGAAAAACCTACTTTTTTACTTATTTTTGAGAAAATAAAATTTGCATGTTCTTTAAACTCTAATTTATTGTCGATAATAACTCCCAGATATTTTATTGACATAACTTCTTCAATGTTTTCGTTTCCTATTTTTAGTACAATGTTTTGTAGCGCCGATTTAATTACCATGAATTTAGTTTTATCAATGTTTATTTTTAACTTGTTCATACACAACCACTTAAATAAATTATCTAGGTCTTCTTGTAAGTTATTTTGCAATTCTGTTAGGTTTGTGCCTTCAATATATAACAGGGTATCATCCGCAAACAAACCAACCTTACACCACTTTAAAACTTTAGCAATGTCATTTATATGAATTAAAAACAGATCTACTCCCAAATTTGATCCTTGTGGAATACCAAGATCGACATTTGATGACTCATTATTCATTATTTTAGTTTTTTGTAGTCTGCCAGTTAAGTACGTCCTAAACCATGCCAATTCCCGTCCAGTGATTCCATATGCTTCCAGCTTTGTAAGCAAAATATCCTTACAAATCGTCTCAAAACCCCTCTTGAAGTCCAAAAATACAGCTATAATACACTTTCTCTCATCTACTTGTTTCTTCCATTCGTTTATGGTCCATACTAATGCTGTTTCACACGTTGTTTGACGACGAATTGACTATTTCAAGTATTTTACTTACAATTACATCATAATTATCAAGAATAATTTTCGAGCTAAGGCCATATACATATATCTTTTTTACTGTGCATTGATTTTATAATGCTTTTAAGTTCGTATTTAAATTTTTAAAACGGAAAACTGTCTCAACTCTTTGTACATTTAACACAAATGGAACATACGGTATCGACTAGTTAATTTCAACTATACTTTCGACGAAAAATACATTCAGTAGGTTTACTATTGCACTTATGTTTCTTTCTATCACACCATTTATCACAATTTCTGTTATATTTTTTGCATTTGTTCTTAAAACTAATTCTTTCATTGCACTCCATAGCCCCTTCTGATCACTGATTTTAGGAGATATTCTATATTGCACATATTGATTTTTGGCTTTGTTTATTTCAGTCCTATAAATATTGCATACAGTCTTATAATTGTTCCAGTCTCTAATGTCCTCACTTATCACAGCTCTTTGGTATAATATCACTTTTGATTTTTTCATTTTCATTAAGTTTGTGTTAAACCACGGATTTTGGTTTTCATATTTAATTATTTTTGTGTAACTTAACTGATTCATTACATCTATTACCTTGTTATGGAGTAACTCTGCACTTAAGTTTATATTAAAAGGATTATTTTGTACATTCACTGACCACAAGCGCCTAAATGATTCCTGTGTGTACCTTGATTTTGTAATTATTTTCGTAGTGTTTGTTCTTTCTTTTTCACATTCTATCGTTATTCTTATCCCATCATGATCTGTTATATTAATTGTTTTATCAACTGTTGCTTTTACTTTATAGTTAATTTTATTAGTGACAACTTAATCAATCAGGGTATGTGAATTGTTTGTGTTTCTTGTAGGTTCAGATACAAGCTGTTTAAAAGATCTATCTTCTAAAAACTTACATATTTTTGCTTTCAGTTGATGCTACTAGATAATCTATATTTACATCTCCAACAAAAAGGACATTATCATATTCGTTTACATTTTCATCAAACCACTCGTTAATATGAACAAAAAATCATTTACAGATGAATTTGGTGATCGGTACATAACAATTAGTTTCCACGGAACTCCATTTATTCAGGTTTTAACTGCAATAAGTCACAACACATAGTCTATACTAATGTCCCTATATATTCATATTGATTTTCTTTTTTTAAATAAATTAGAACACCACCTGTATGCCTCGAGTTTGGCTCACTTTGAATCATGTTATAGTTTTTAATACAATACTCACTAGTCTCTATGTCTTTGGTTATTCTTGTTTCACTTAGGAATACTATTTCAGGTTTTTCTCTTATTACTATTTCTTCAATTTCTGCGAAATTACTTAAAACACTTTGAGCATTTAAATATAAACCATTGCTAATAAAATTTGCTTCGTTCCATATTCATTTTGTTAATGTTAATTTGACAATTTTTATCAAAAACACTATGTTCGACGTTTAAAGTTAGTCCATATTTTCCGTTAGCAATTGAACAATTTACACATTTGGGCTTATTTCCGCTGATTTTGGATTCACATACACTTGAACTATCATCTTATTTTTGCACTCGCTCTTTGAATAATTATATCATAGACAATTATAACATCTTCTCACAAATGTTGCTTCCATTGCTCTACATCTTTCCCACCCAACCCTTATAAATTCATTTTCCATTATTTTTGTATATGTTTCATATTTCACTTCAATTATAGCACTCTAACACCTCTGAAATTATATTCTAACATTGTTTTGAATTTAATATCTTCACACTTCAAAAAATCGTTTTTTTCTTTAGTTTTGCTTATTATTTCATTTTCAGACCACTTTTTTGATATGCCAATAATTTTTCCTCTTAGTTCTCTTATTGTTGGAAGCTTAATTTCGTACTTGTTTCCTATATTTTCTTCAATAGCTTGTTTTAATTTTATTGTGGATTGTTCATCCTGATACAATCAATCCACCATCACTTTGCTTCTTAATATCAGAAACTTCAATTCCAGTTGGGTCAATTTTCTCAATAATTTCACTTTCAGTTTCATTAGAAGTTTGTTTAGATTTAGGTTTCAAAATGACGATGGGACATGGATTTTTTATTTTCTTAGCAACATCTGCATATGAAGCCTTTTTTATAACAACACTGTTTTTTTTGGTTTGCAACATATTTCTCAGTTTTGTTTACTTTTATGACACTTTGACTAATTTCTTCTAATTTAGTATTTTGCTTTTCCAAGCAACTTTTTATCTCTTTCACACTTTCTGCAATAGCTGTTGTATTTTTGACACAGTTTCTAGTCTATTCTTACAATTACTCCAGTCAAAGCGTCGGAAAAAAGGGCCTAACCTTGCGCAGAGAGGCACTGTCAGTTTTTATTTCATGGATCGATGATCATTCTTTTTAGCGGAGTTATTCACAAAAATGCATTTTTTGGGATATTTACTTCGAAGCTAATATCTTTGCTCCAGATTGTCGTAGACCAAAAAATAAACATACATTCTCTTCCTTATAATATTTTCTATCCTTGTATGTAATTTCATTGTATTTGAGTGAGTAAATACAAAATGGCAGCCATTTAAAGTCAAATTCTTGTTGTTAAATAACACATTTTTGTCATTATTTCGAAAAAAGCTTATATCATGATTGACATTTTTCTAACTTATTTTGTAGCCCTATTCATGTCCTGCATTTTACACAAAAAATTAGCTCATTATCACCAAAGATGGCCGAGCAATTGATAAATGAACGCATGCAAAACCGGTGCGAAAACACTCAAAAATATCGTTTTTTGGGAATAACTCGGCTTCAAAATGACCTACGACAAAAAATAAAGCTATTGATTGTTCGTTACAACATTTTCTATCGATTTGGTGTACATTAATTTTGTTGAAACAAATAAAAAATATGTAATATTAAGTCAAAGGCGTTTTTTTGTTTAGCAAACTATTGCCTTATTATTTTATAAACGGTGCAAGTATTGGCTAACAAAATAAAATACTGTTGTAGCCCTTTAAATTATCTACAATTTAAAAAAAAATTAGCTCTCTACGACCCACGGGAACCGAGAAATTAATTTTTTAAAAAAGTTCCAAATGCCCAACGAAAAACATGAGACAAATGCTCTTATAACAAGAAACAATGAAAACAACCCCTCTCACTGAGAACTATTATTCGACTTATAAACAAGGGAAATTTTTTTTAATTTGATGCTTTCTTAAAATATAATAACTCGGCTCCCGTGGGTCGTAGAGAGCTAATTAGTTAGTCATTACTTGCACCGTTTACAAAGTAATATGGCAAGAGTTTACTAAGCAAAAAAACGTCTTTGACTTAATATTACTTATTTTTTATTTGTTTCAACAAAATTAATGTACACCAAATCGATAGAAAATGTTGTAACGAACAATCAATAGCTTTATTTTTTGTCGTAGGACATTCTGAAGCCGAGTTATTCCCAAAAAACGATATTTTTGAGCTGATTTTTTCTGTAAAATGCAGGACATGAATATGGCTACAAAATAAGTTAGAAAAATGTCAATCATGATATAAGCTTTTTTCGAAATAATGACAAAAATGTGTTTTTTAACAACAAGAATTTGACTTTAAATAGCTGCCATTTTGTATTTACTCACTCAAATACAATGAAATTACATACAAGGATAGAAAATATTATAACACCCCGCCTCCACAGGAGATATTTTTCTCTAACTCAATGTCTAACATCTTCATAACAATTTTTTTTTTTCCTTGGCTGGGCAAATTTTGTTCGGACAATTCATTTCATATGCTTCGTTCGCCAAAGGATGATGTATGATTTTTTGCGGACAAAATTTATTTTATATGGTCAATTTTGTATGAATACTTCTTTTTTTTTTTATTTTTTTCAATTTGTCCATTGCTTGGTCTGTTTTTTATTTGCCTTTCAAAAAATATACAATTTATTTTTATAAAAATCAATTATAATACCTGTTAAATAAATTCAAAATTATTAAATAAATTCAAAAAGTATACACCATTTCATGAAATCTTATTCATTTCAACATAAATAATGCAAAAATTCGCAAAACAAACAAATATATTTTGTCGTCCGCTACTACGGAGACAACCTTCTTCATGAGAGGACAAAAAATAATGAAAAAACTGCAGTTCCAAAAGAAAAAAAACACATCTGTCAAATTCGATGTTAGACAATCGTGTTCAGACAAAATCGAAGACACGGTTGTCTAACATTGAATCATAACAAGAAATGGCGAGCCTCCACAAGACATTTTTTGTTAAGACACGTCAACATGACAAAAATTATCTCCTGTGGAGGCGGCCTGTAAGGAAGAGAATGTATGTTTATTTTTTGGTCTACGACAATCTGGAGCAAAGATATTAGCTTTGAAGTAAAATATCCCAAAAAAATGCATTTTTGTGAATAACTCCGCTAAAAAGAATGATCAGGTGGTGAGAAATTGGGGTTAAGCCTTTTAAATATACCCCTATCGATCCATGAAATAAAAACTGACAGTGCTTCTGTGCGCCACGACAAGGTAAGCCTTGTCGTGGCGGATGGGCTTACGGTGACTACTACTATGAAGCTAAGAGCTATGCGATCGCGAAACTTGTTTTCGCAGAAGGGCCTCCCATAGTCGACAGGTCGAAGCGGAGTAGGCTGTTGCTACTAATTACTCCCCCAACGAAGGAGTGTTCCCACCAAGGCACTCCCAACAATTGACGGTAGCGGAAGAATTCATTTATAGAATCAACGGTAGCGTCAGCAGTTCCAGTTAGGCCGAACTACTTGGTGAACCCCCTTATATGAGCTACTTCGACATATTCAGAGCACAGGTCTATAAGGTGCAAATCACATCTAGGCAAAATAACATCAAGGTGAGCCTAGCGACACACTCCAACATCTAAGAGCTTTCCATTAAGCGTGCATGCAATTCCTTGGGTTAGGCGACTGGAGATCACCGGCGTAGTAAAAGACGATCAAATTACACAAATAGGAGCATGCCAGGCGAGTGGACATCTTGTGCGTCCAAGAAACCAAGTGGCGAAACACTGGAAACAGAGCCCGTTTCTTAGACGTCAAGACAAAACAATACAAGATGTTCTACTACGGAACAGAGCAAGGTAGAAACGGAATCGGTGTCATCCTTGCGGAAAAGCTTCTTGGAAGCGTTTTGGCCATTTCGAAGTCCAGTGACCGATTGATGTCTCTTAAACTGGTGATGGAAGGAAAGGTGTGGAATATAGTCAGTGCATATGCTCCCCAAATTGGATGTGAGCAGGTGGAAAAAGATGCATTCTGGCTAGACTTCCACAACCTCATTAAAGACATCCCAAAGGAAGAGCTTTTGTTTGTGGGTGGAGATTTAAATGGACATGTGGGGAACGGCAACGAAGACTACGAGGACTGCCATGTTGGCCTTGGATTCGGAACTAGAAACCCTCCTGGTGAAGAAATTCTAAGCATGTGCAGGTCACATGGTCTTATAGTGTTGAGTACCATGTTCATTAAACAAAGCCGACACCTTATCACTTATAGCAGCGGTGGAAATGAAACACAGATCGACTACCATCTGGTATCTAGTTTCATGAAGCCGCTAGTTAAAGACTGCAAAGTGATATAGCGATCGCCCAGCAACACCGTCTCCTAATGACAGAATTTTTTATGGAGACGAAGGCAGCAAACAAACAAAGAGAGGCTACCGGAGGAATCAAGTGGTACAACCTGGACAAAGGAAAAGGCAATGCATTCATCTCTGTTATGAGAAACTATCTGTGCGGAACCATCAGCAGACTACAAAATGAAGAGTGCAGAGTACAAAATATGTGGGACTCTCTGCAACGAACTGGCTTGTCGAAGGCGTGGTCACTGCTAGGAACATCAAAAGGAAACTACCAACGGGAAAAAGAAACATGGTGGTGGAGCGATGAAGTCAAAGCAGTGATATCAAGGAAAAAGACCGCTTTCCAAGCTTGGTCCAAATGCCCCTCTCATAATAGAGATGAAAAAGCACGACTCGAAATGGACTACAAGCGCTACAAGAAGGAAGCCAAGAAGAAATGCGCCCAGCATAAAGCAGAGAGTAGGGAAAGCATGTATCGCGAGCTTGGGGAAATATCTGATCCAGCTGCTGATGCAAACCAGGCTCTTCAGGAACTGCGACATGCCAAGATGAACAAGGGTGCAGCCATCTTCAAAATTGCCGCTCAAAGGAGAAGGAATGCTCAGGAAATAAGTTCACCAAAGTTCATTAACGATGCTCAAGGCCTACTACTTGTGAATGACGACAAAATTCTCCACAGGTGGCGACAGTATTGTGATGAACTCCTAAATGAGCAATTTCCCAGGATATACTTTCCAACAGCCGAACCTAATTTAGACGAAGTACCCGACCTTACAGTCGAAGAAGTTAGCGTGGCGGTGAAAAACTCCAAGAAAGGAAAAGCTATTGGTCCAGACGAAATACCCTCTGAGTTCTGGAAGAAGATGGGAGACATTGGGTGTAAATGGCTCACGATTCTTATCTCCAAACTCATTAGCGGTGACCAAATGCCAAATCAGTGGAGAGAAAGTTTCCTTCTCCCAATCTACAAAGGAAAGGGGGACACACGAAACTGTGATAACTACCGATCGATTAAGCTGATGTCACACACCATGAAGATCGTTGAGCGGATTTTGGACGGCCGACTGCTAAAAATAATACGGCTGTCTGATGACCAGTGCGGGTTTGTCTCGGGTAAATCAACCACAGATGCCATACAGAGTTTAAGAATCCGAATGGAAAAACACCGTGATTCCTCAAGGGATTTGCATATTGTGCTGGTTGATTTCGAAAAGGCATTCGATAGACAACCACGAGATCTGATTTGGGTGTCCCTGAGACAGCGAGGGGTTCCGGAAATCTACGTACGGATGATCAAGGACATGTACGATGAAGTAAAAACGAAGGTAAAATGCCCCGCAGGAGTCACCGAAGAGTTCCCAATCAAAGTCGGTGTGCACCAGGGAAGCGTCCTGAGTCCTTTGCTCTTTATTACAGTCCTTGACTTTCTGCTTGAAGGAAAAGTGACGGATCCGAAAGTGAATCAGTTATTCTTTGCTGATGATGGAGCCATCATAAGTGAAGATCCAACATCCTTGCAACGAGCACTTGATGTGTGGGTGGATGTTCTGGAGGGAAGTGGGTTCCGGATAAGCGCGAAAAAGACAGAATATCTCTGCTGTCCATTTTCTGACCCAGACGGCCCTATTGCGGACATTTACCTGAATGGAACAACACTTCCCAAGTGCGAAAAGTTCAAATATCTTGGATCTATGATCAACAACCAAGCTTCTTGTGATGACGACATCAACCACCGAATAAGTGTAGGGTGGATGAAGTGGCGCGAAAACTCTGCCATCTTCTGTGACCGAAAAATGCCCCCTAAACTGAAAGGAAAGCTCTATACTGCAGTTGTTCGCCCGGCACTTACATACGGTTCACAATGTTGGACAATGTACAGAACGTATGAGAGTAAACTGACAGCAGCTGAGATGAAGATGCTTCGTATGACAGCAGGAGTAACAAAGCTTGATCGAATCAGAAGCAAGAAAATCCGAGGAAGCCTAGACATCAAAAACACCATCTTGGATAAAATACAGCATGACCGTTTAAGCTGGTACTGTCATGTACAAAGACGAAACCCTAAGAACCCAGTTCAAAAGGCGATCGCTTACGACGTTCCAACGCAATCGCGCCTAAGAACTCATGGAGAAGACAAATGCAACGACAACTGCATTCAGTTGGCCTTAGACATGGAACAATTCAAAATCGAGAAGCCTGCCGACGTTTCCTGAGGTCAACCCGGCGAACCCCACATGCGGAGCCGTAGTGTGAAGCAGTAAAGTGGGAGAGTTGTGACCCCATCCGAGATCATGACTATCGTCGATAATGGAGAAGAAGAAGAAGAAGTGCTTCTGTGCGAAAGGTCAAATGATGCTTTGACTGGAGTAAATTACCGCACATCAAATGTAAAAACTCATTTTCTCTTAATAAATTGATGACGTATTCACCAAAAATGCACTTCTGATGAAACAAAGATTCACATTTTCCGGTACATTGTACAGTTTTTTCATTCCGTCCAATTTTATTTTTACATTTTAAACACTCGACATCCATTATCTCTATTAATTGCAAAAACAAAACCGTGCCTAAGAACTTATTTTCGCGAACACCGACTAGCCATCGAACCGAAAGCTTCGTTCGTAGTCTCTTGTGTGATTTTTATTTTGTGCTACTTTGCGCAAACCGGTATCTCCCGTTATACCACATTTCTCTTATCGAATAACAATCATTTTCGTTTTCTCTTTTGCTTGAAAAGAAAAATACACGTGTGAGTGCTATCTAACGTCTTTAAAATGCCTGGTCCCGCGGGGCTAGGTGGATCCCGTTACAGGCATTTGCCGCTTGATGTGGATTCATCCTTTTCCCAACCCAATAAAAAACATAAATCCAATATAACCCCAACTCCTTTATATACTTACCCCGAACTTCCAACTTCAACAAACACAAAAAATCCCAAATTTATAGTGATCTCTCCCAAATCAAATGAAAAGCCCATATCGTCTCTCAATCCTTTCCTATTAAAAAAATCGAATCCGTAACAAAAGTGTGAAAACAAAAAGTATTCACGACTTTTAGTATTAGGTAGGAAAGTCTGAACAGATAAAAGTATTCAAGGAAAAAAGTATGCGCGACAAAAGTTCGAAAAATGGAAAACTATTATTTTGACTGGGTTTTGATCTGGCAATAGTTACAAAGAGAAATGAGAATTTGCGAAAACAAATGTGGCGATGGACAATTCTGATTGGTCAAAAAAGAATAAATAGACGAATTTATTGTTAGATAGGGCTGGGGTCTCAGAAAAAAAGAGAGTATATAGATATTCATAAGGATAGGAGGTCTAAATTTAATTTTCAGTCTCGCAGCTGCGATGAGCGAGGCAAGGTTAAGAGTGCGCTCGATTATTTTTTTTTTAATTAGGGAGAGTGGAGTATTTGTATGGAAGGTGGACGTCCCGCGGCCAATATATTGTTATTTATTTAGTTAGTTAAGTTAAAATGCAATTTTATATTTATGTATTTTGTATATGTAGGTATGTAGGTACGTTGAATAACCAGGTATGTATGTTCTAAAATGATGATGTAGGTCGGATTGGGACAAGAAAAAATTCGTCGAGGAGAGGGAGAGTTCTATTCCCCTTCGTTTAGACGGGAGAGGAATGTACTTTTCAAAAACATGGCTTAGCTTGGAAAAAACATTATTCAAAATCAACGGTTATACTCACAACGACGTGCTATCACTTCTTGTAAAGCCAATAATTTTTTAATTCATTTTGCTATAAAATAAAACTGTTTTCAGGAATGATTTTGAAAAAAAAAAAACAGTTTTCCAAGTTATAACATAAAAAAAGAACAAAGTTCTATGTAAGTTCTAATTATGTTTTCAAAATAGAAAACCGAATCCAAAAATGTTTTGTCTTATTCGAAAAGGTTAAAAACAAAACTAGTGTTTTTATAAGAAAATCTTTTTTTTTTGGTTTATCTATCTGCATGGTGGATACCAATTAGCGATTTAAGAAAATACTGAATTTGGTATAGGGTGTTTTCATAAACGTCTGCCTAATTTAGGTCTGCGTTAGTCGAAGAAGTTTATTTTGCTCTTGATTCGATGTTTTTATTGTTAAAAAATGTAAATATGTATTGTAAAAAAAAAATTGAAAGGCAAACATATTAATTAGGGTGGTGCAAAAAATGTTACTTTTTTCATTTTTCGAAGAATTTAGATTTTAATGAAACAGAAAATTTCTAAAACCTGTTTTTTTATACAATGAGTTTAAATTAATTTTTTTTGTATTAGGGTGGCTCTAAAAAATTTTATCTTCTACAGTTGCTCGTGGAATTCGAAAAAATTCAACGTCGATATTATTTTTACCAAATTATCGATGAAAAAAAATTGAACCACCCTAATGGAAAAAAAATTTTTTTCATCGATAATTTGGTAAAAATAATATCGACGTTGAATTTTTTCGAATTCCACGAGCAACTGTAGAAGATAAAATTTTTTAGAGCCACCCTAATACAAAAAAAATTAATTTAAACTCATTGTATAAAAAAACAGGTTTTAGAAATTTTCTGTTTCATTAAAATCTAAATTCTTCGAAAAATGAAAAAAGTAACATTTTTTGCACCACCCTAATTAATATGTTTGCCTTTCAATTTTTTTTTTTACAATACATATTTACATTTTTTAACAATAAAAACATCGAATCAAGAGCAAAATAAACTTCTTCGACTAACGCAGACCTAAATTAGGCAGACGTTTATGAAAACACCCTATAGGTACCAAATTCAGTATTTTCTTAAATCGCTAATTGGTATCCACCATGCAGATAGATAAACCAAAAAAAAAAGATTTTCTTATAAAAACACTAGTTTTGTTTTTAACCTTTTCGAATAAGACAAAACATTTTTGGATTCGGTTTTCTATTTTGAAAACATAATTAGAACTTACATAGAACTTTGTTCTTTTTTTATGTTATAACTTGGAAAACTGTTTTTTTTTTCAAAATCATTCCTGAAAACAGTTTTATTTTATAGCAAAATGAATTAAAAAATTATTGGCTTTACAAGAAGTGATAGCACGTCGTTGTGAGTATAACCGTTGATTTTGAATAATGTTTTTTCCAAGCTAAGCCATGTTTTTGAAAAGTACCTTCCTCTCCCGTCTAAACGAAGGGGAATAGAACTCTCCCTCTCCTCGACGAATTTTTTCTTGTCCCAATCCGACCTACATCATCATTTTAGAACATACATACCTGGTTATTCAACGTACCTACATACCTACATATACAAAATACATAAATATAAAATTGCATTTTAACTTAACTAACTAAACAAATAACAATATATTGGCCGCGGGACGTCCACCTTCCATACAAATACTCCACTCTCCCTAATTAAAAAAAAAATAATCGAGCGCACTCTTAACCTTGCCTCGCTCATCGCAGCTGCGAGACTGAAAATTAAATTTAGACCTCCTATCCTTATGAATATCTATATACTCTCTTTTTTTTCTGAGACCCCAGCCCTATCTAACAATAAATTCGTCTATTTATTCTTTTTTGACCAATCAGAATTGTCCATCGCCACATTTGTTTTCGCAAATTCTCATTTCTCTTTGTAACTATTGCCAGATCAAAACCCAGTCAAAATAATAGTTTTCCATTTTTCGAACTTTTGTCGCGCATACTTTTTTCCTTGAATACTTTTATCTGTTCAGACTTTCCTACCTAATACTAAAAGTCGTGAATACTTTTTGTTTTCACACTTTTGACGGGTTCCCAAAAAAATCAATTGACAATATATCCAAAGAATATGATCAAATTTCTCAATTGCGTGACGGCAACCTTCTTGTCTTAGTTAAAACAGAAAAAATTGCGGAAACATTCCTTAAAGTTGACAATCTTGCTAAAACTTGTCCAGTAATTGTAAATTTACATGACAAACTAAACGAGTCAAAGGGCATTGCCTATGTCCCTTGTTTGATCAACACCCCAAAAGATGTAATACTTGAAGAAATGGAATGTCAAGGAGTTAAAGATGTTTATAAATTTACCAAAAACGTGGATGGCAAGCAGAGAGAAACCGGTTTAATTCTCTTTACATTAAACCTCTACTACACCCCGAAATCAGTTGACATTGGCTTTTTTAAAGCAAAAGTCAAAAGTGTGCAAATTGCTCACAAGCTCACTCGTCTTCTTCTAAGACTTCTCCTGCTTATAAAGAAGCCAAAGAAATCCTAACAATAAAAACCCACAAAAAATGCACAATGGCTGAAGCTAAAAAAATTCATAGAGAACAAAATAACATCCCCGCTCATTTCTCATCCTCATCAAAGTTATTTTCCGAAAAAACAAAGCAAAATGCAGATGATTCAGCAGCACAAATTCTTAATAAAGAAAGTGAACAAAACTCTCATAAATCTAATCAAACTAACACAGCAAAATCAACTTTAAACTCTGAAAGCACCAAAACGAACAGTACAAATTCCACAATTCATAACCTTGCCATAAATATACCTCAAAACACCATTATATCCACCACTTCCAATGATTAACATCCAACTTCTCCCAAATTAAATAATCATAAGAAACAAGATCTTAATTTAACTCAAGAATCAAAAATATCCGATCCAACTCCTTTATCTGATTTTTCCAAAATTTCAGAAACAAACCCAAACAACTCTATTACCACACAGCCCGATTCATCTGAAAAATCAAAAACCCACACATCTAATAAACAATCTCAATCCCCTTTTTCAAAAGAAACTCAAGCTTTGCTTGAAAAACTAACATCGAACCACTACTTGACTTCGCTGATCGGGAATTGAGTCAGCCGAGCTCTTCAGAGAGCATGGTTGCCTCAACATCCGAGCCGCGGAGTCAAGTCAAGAAACTGATCACCCCAATAACGACAACACCAATTTAATACAAAATGACTCAAAGTCCACCTACATAACTAAAGAAAAAACCAAAATCCTTCAATGGAATATGAAGGGTTTTATTAATAACTACAATGAGTTGTGTATTCTTATTAAAGAATACATACCAAGTGTGATTTCTCTTCAAGAAACTCACTGCGCAGCCAATTTTAAACCGAATATACCAAAAATGTATGAAGGTTACTTTCATAACTTACCACAAAACGTAACATCAAAACAAGGAATAGCTATTTTAGTAAGAATAGGTATACCACATAAACTAAAGGTGATTAATTCTCCCATTCTTACACTAGCAGTTGAAATTCAACTCCCATGTAATTTTACCATAATATCGATATATATACATCCTAATCAGCCGTTTTCCATCAATGATCTTGTTAATATAACTGACCAAATAAGCACGCCAGTTATTTTAACTGCCGATGTTAATTCATGGAGCGTTCTCTGGGGCTCCCCCGTAACTAACTGTAGAGGTGCGATCTTAGAAAGGTTTGTATCTAACTCTAACCTCATAATTCTCAATGATGGCTCCCCTACTCATTTTTCCACCCATCAAAGCTTCACACATATAGACATAACCACCTGTTCCCCTACATTGTTTCCAAAAATATCATGGATCGCATTAGAAAATCTTTACAACAGTGATCACTTCCCTATAATAACGACATTAACATCTAGTCAAACACTCGAAAAGTATCGTGTTTAAAACTGATCTTGCAAACTGGACCGTTTTTCAACACCATATCACACAAAATTTATCGTGCACGAGCACTTCCTCAAACATTAATCAAGAGACAGCTCGACTTACAAAAGCCATTAGATTTGCAGCCAACCTCTCAATTCCCCAAAATTCGCCAAAACCTCCAAGTCGGAACGTGTCTTGGTGGAATTCAGAGCTCAACTCATTAAAAAAAATAAAAAACAAGGCATGGAAACTTTTTAAAAAATATCCTAACCAGCTTAACCTTCTCGCATTTAAAAAATCAAATGCTTAATTTCGTAGGGAATTAAAAATTTCAAAGGCAAATAAATTTAATGTAATTACATCATCAATAAACCCCACATCTTCTCTGGCTCTAAATCTGGCAAGAAATCCGCTGTCTAACAGGTTCTTATACACCGCACTCTATAATGTGTATAGAAGACCAAGGTAAAAAAATCATTACCCCGAGCGAAATAAGTAACGTTTTCGCAAGAACGTGGTCAAATCTTTCCAACGATGAAAACTTTTCTTTGTCTTTCAGAACTAATAAAATTCAATCACTGAATTCACCTTTTAATACTAATTACTTTTCTTCTCAATCTCTACATATTGAAACACCGATGTCAAAAATCGAGCTCGAAAGCTGCCTCTCCAAATTAAAAGGCAAAACTCCCAGCAGGGATCGGATTTCTTATCCGATGCTGAAAACCTTCCAACAACAGCTAAATCTAGACTTATACAATTATACAATAACATTCTTGGTACTGGTATCATTCCACAAAGCTGGAAGTTAGCAACCATTCTGCCTTTACCAAAACCAAAAAAAATAAACACGAGTGTTAACGAGTACCGTCTAATATCACTTATTCCCTGTGCTTCTAAAGTATTGGAAAAAATTGTTGCGAAACGACTGCTTTGGTTTCTGGAATCCAAAAACCTTTTAAGCCCCAATCAAGTAGCTTTCAAAGCTAACAAAGGCTGTGACGACGCCCTCCTTCACCTCGATTATTATGTTACAAAAGCTCTATCGGCTCGAAACCATGTGACTATCTTGTCGCTTGACTTCGAAAAGGCTTTCGATAGAATTGGTATACATCAAGTCTTAAACAAAATTAAAGTCTGGGGTATAGGCCCGAAGATTTTTCAGTACATAAAATCTTTTTTGACAAATAGAAAAATTTGTGTCAAAACAAATAATTGCTTTTCTGAATATTACTCTTTACAGAACGGTATCCCCCAAGGGTCTCCACTGTCAGTGGTTCTGTTTCTGATTGCTTTTGATGAAATAAGCTCTATAATATCAAACTATTCAAAACTTGATCATTGTATCTATGCCGATGACGTGTACATTTTATGCAGGCATAACAGTCTTGTAGAACAACAAAATATATTCACTAACGTTCTTTCAGACATTTTAACTTGGTCCGATAATTCCGGAGCAAAATTATCTGTAGACAAATGCAAAACATTACATATATGTCGTAAAACATCTTGCAAAAAAAATACTTTTAACTTCAATAATGTAAACATACAAAATGTAAATACGTTAAGTATATTAGGTATTATTTTTAGTGATAGATATAATTTTAAAAACCATTGCATTGAATTAAAAAAAAGTCTAGCTGCTAGGGCTAACATCGTTAAATACTTATCATGTAGTAAATCTAATGCTCATCTAAACACTCTATGTAACGTTGCAATGCAAGATCTCTGGTACTAAGTAAGATTGACTATGGTATTCTTATCTATGGTAACTCCCCAAAAACAACAATCAACATTATCAAAGCCCCATATCACCAAACAGTTCGTAGATGCTTAAACGCTTTTCCCACCAGTCCTATACGTAATATTATGGCGGAAGCTGGACTTCCTTCAGTCGACGAACGCATTCTTGAAAGCAGAGTTAAACTATATGTAAAACTGTCATTTACACAAGGCTCCATAATAAATGATGATGTTAAATCAATCTTGCAAGCAAAATATCCCAAGCGTATTCCATCAGCTCTATCAATCGCAATAAAAACCGCAAATTCAATGGAACTTCCTGTTGTGAAAAACAGTAAATACTTCCCAATGTTCCCACCTTGGTCTATTCAAAACTCATCTTTTATCATGGATTTGGCAGACCACGCAAAGGGTAATACATCCAGCAAAATGTACCGAGCATTATTTCAAGATGTAACAACTTTATTGAAGTCGAATGGTTGGAAATTTGTATACACCGACGGCTCTAAAACCCAATACAGCACATCATTCGCATCAACTTACGAAGATGGTTCATTGCTATCTATAGGTTTATTAGATAATATAGCTTCAATTTTTACCGCCGAGGCATCAGCGATCCTTGAAACCGCAACTATAATGACAAAGCTAAACAACAATTTTGTTATATGCTCAGATAGTCGTGCAGTCCTCAGCGCAATTCTGAATCCAAACAACACAACAGTTAT
This sequence comes from Episyrphus balteatus, assembly GCF_945859705.1. Taxonomy (NCBI): domain Eukaryota; kingdom Metazoa; phylum Arthropoda; class Insecta; order Diptera; family Syrphidae; genus Episyrphus; species Episyrphus balteatus. The sequence continues at coordinate 76,061,666 of NC_079134.1, read as the reverse complement.
AATTAGTAAAATAAGAGATCTGCTTATAAAACATCAGAATAAATCAAAACTAATGTGTTTGCCTGGACATGTTGGTATTACCGGTAATGAACATGCTGATAAGGCGGCCAATGAGGCTCACTCTGCGCCAGTCAAATCGATCGCCAATATAACCAAACGTGATCTTCTGCGCGAAACCAAAAACAAACTTACACAACAACAACTCACTGATTGGCACAACAACTATCAACACCCATACAAATCAATCAACATCGACAAAATCAAACCATATTACCCAACTACCACCTCCAGACAGATGAACACTGTAATGATCAGACTCCGTATAGGACACACTGCACTCACCCATCAACATCTTCTTAAAAAAACAAACCCACCAACATGCACTCTTTGTCAAACAACAATAGATTTGAAACACATTCTTGGGATAGGAGCATGCAAATCATTGACATCCAACACCAGCATCTACAACGAAACGTCATCAGTAGAAGAGATCTTGAAAAACTTTGATTCTGAGAATATCAAAAAATTATACAAATTTATCAAATCACACAACATTGAAATTTAAACATTTAAAAATATTTTTTTTCTTTATAAATTATGTAATTATATTATAAAGTACTTTATATAATATTATTTTTTTTTTCATTTAAGAGTCAGAAGCTCTAAGCAGCTAGCACTTGTATATACATTAACATGTAAATTTTAATTTTATGTTAATAAATTATAAGTACCTGGGTGACGTAGAAATCCTGAGTTTAGAAAACTTAGTATGTTTTTGGGTGAACTAGCTAGTATGAACTAGTATCAGTGGATGCTTTACTCCTTTCTTTTTTTTACTTATATAGGGTGTCCCATAAGTAATGGATCAAACGAAATATGCTGATTGGGGAACTTAAGGGGTCCCAGAATTTGGAACCTTGTTCCTCCCAAATCCTTACGGGTTTCAATTTAATGCAATTCTTGTGAAATTTCGAAAAATCCCTACTTGACAACAGTATTTTGCTTCCTGCGCCCATTATTGATATTTGTTTTTTTTTTTTAAATTCTTTTACGAAAACATTGCCAATAATTAGGAACAATTAATTAATCAAAATATTTTTTATTCCATACGCCATATTTCGCTGCAAATTAACTAACAGTTTCAAGTTTTATAAAAAATCTATTTCTAACTTTTATTTGCGACCAACACCGCAAAAAAAATTTTACGCTGTGAAAATGGTTTATTATTTTAAAAAGTTGCCCTGTTATTGTAGTTTTCAAAAAAGTATAAAAGTTTCCTAAGTTGCAGTTAGATCACAAAATATTACAATTTGAATTCAACAAAACAGGGTTTTTCAGAACAAAAAACAACCAACTGAATAAATGATCAATACATGATCAAAAAAGTCATGATCTAAAAAATTTTGTTTAGTTATTGTAACAAAAAGAAAAAGAAAAATGCGTAAAACATGGAACCATCCCTCAAAATTTTATTGAAGTCGTTAAATCTCTCTCTGCGAAAACAAAACAATCCGTGATTTTACCGGGGGCAACCCCGTGATTTTTATCGAAGTAATCCGAGATTTATTTGCCGACCAAAACCTTCCTAACCCAAGAGGTCGAAAGAAGTCGACTAGAAGAAATCATAAAGAACTACCAGGACGAGGGCTCCGTGAAGCCAGAACTGCGACCTCAAAATTTTTGAACCAAATTTGTCTAGTTCGTTTGTCCATGTTTGTCCACCCAAAATTTTCGTTTGTCCACCCTTCAAAAAAATTTTAGAGCAAATTCTTTTTTTTTTTTATAGGAAGTCTGAAAAATGAAAAATCGTGTAAAACGCTCAAATTTTGAGATAGAAGAATAAAACCAACTGCAATCGTTTGTCCACCTCGAGTTCTATATACATACCAAATATTATCGTTTTTCCACCCCCCGTTTAGGAGCAATTCAAAAAACAAATTTTGCACTGAAAAATTGAAACTCCCCTAAAATCAAAAATCAAACTGCTGTCGTTTGTCCACCTCGAGTTCTTTACGTATACCAAAAATCATCGTTTGTCCACCCTCTGTTTAGGAGATATTCCAAAAAGAATTTTTTTATAGCAACTTAAAAAAAAGTACGCATACACCACAGTGTACCTCTACTGAAAATTAAAAAGTCCTCAAAAATTATTATTTTTCAAAAATTCAAACGGCAATCGTTTGTCCACCTCAAGAAATGTATACAAACAAAAAATCATCGTTTGTCCACCCTACGTTTAGGAGATATTCAAATAACAAAATGTGTACTGAAAAATTCAAAGTCCCATAAAATCTCCAAAAATTAATTTTTTTCAAAATTTCAAATTTCAAAAATTGACTTTTTTCAAAATTTCTGTCGTTTGTCCACCTCGAGTTCTGTACGTATACGAAAAATCGTCGTTTGTCCACTCTACGTTTAAAAGATATTCGAAAAACAAAATTTGTACTGAAAATTTCAAAGTCCCAAAAAATCTCCAAAAATTGACTTTTTTCAAAATTTCAAATTTCTGTTGTTTGTCCACCTCGAGTTCTACACGTATGCCAAAAATCGTCGTTTGTCCACCCTACGTTTAAAAGATATTCGAAAAACAAAATTTGTACTGAAAATTTCAAAGTCCCAAAAAATCTCCAAAAATTGACTTTTTTCAAAATTTCAAATTTAAAAAATTGACTTTTTTCAAAATTTCAAATTTCTGTCGTTTGTCCACCTCGAGTTCTACACGTATACGAAAAATCGTCGCTTGTCCAACCTACGTTTAAAAGATATTCGAAAAACAAAATTTGTACTGAAAATTTCAAAGTCCCAAAAAATCTCCAAAAATTGACTTTTTTCAATAATGCAAATTTCTGACGTTTGTCCACCTCGAGTTCTTCACGTATACCAAAAATCGTTGTTTGTCCACCTTCTGTTTAGGAGATATTCCAAAAAGAATTTTTTATAACAACTTAAAAAAAGTACGCATACACCACAGTGTACCTCTACTGAAAATTAAAAAGCCCTCAAAAATTATTATTTTCAAAAACGGCAATCGTTTGTCCACCTCGAGAAATGTATACAAACAAAAAATCATCGTTTGTCCACCCTACCTTTAGGAGATATTCAAAAAACAAAATTTGTACTGAAAAATTCAAAGTCCCATAAAATCTCCAAAAATTATTTTTTTTCAAAATTTCAAATTTCTGTCGTTTGTCCACCTCGAGTTCTACACGTATGCCAAAAATCGTCGTTTGTCCACCCTACGTTTAGAAGATATTCAAAAAACAAATTTTGTACTGAAAAATCGAAAAAAAATACTACGCATACACCAGAGTGAAAGTGTCAAAATCCTTAAAAATTACTTTTTTTCAAAAATTCAAACGGCAATCGTTTGTCCACTTCGAGAAATGTGATTTTTAGGGGTTTTAGGGGAGTTTCAATTTTTCAGTGCAAAATTTGTTTTTTTGAATTGCTCCTAAACGGGGGGTGGAAAAACGATAATATTTGGTATGTACATATATAGAACTCGAGGTGGACAAACGATTGCAGTTGGTTTTATGGTTTAGACGTAAGGCTAGTTACTATGCGAGGTCGCCCGGTATCGCTTAGGGACAGTACGTTCGCGATGCACATGTTTTGTTCCCTGCACCATTCAGTCCTCGGCATGTATTCCAACTACCTTGACTTGGGAATTTTCTTTCGAGAAGGGTAGGGGAAGGTAAGTTGAGTAGGGAATAGAGGAAAGGGGTTGAAAGGAGGGAGGGAGGGCAGGGGATGGCTGCATCTAGGATTCGTATCTCCTCATATTCCCAAGAGTCATTGTCATCTACTAAGTCTCTCCAGCGCGACAAGGTGTACAGCCGCGCAAAGAATTAAAAGCTTAGGAACATTCGTTTTCGTGCTAGTAAAATACTTTACTTTAAAATTCATACACAAAAGTTCAATATAATAATAATCCAGTCAAATAAGGGTTTAACCTCGGAATGAATGTTCATAGAAATTTTTTTTGCTCAATATCTTCCTTTTGCCATTCTATAACATATCTCAAAAGTCTAGAAAAATCTCATGTCCGCTTGTCGCGATTTCAAGGTCAAATCACGAAATGGAGATTTTCAATATTAGCAAAAATAGGCTATGGTATTATATACACATATGATACATGATTTCAAGGTATTTTTTAATGCTGATCCCAAAAAATCTAAAATCAAGACAATGTCTCTGGAAAAAGTTATACCTGTTTTTCATCTGTCAACTCATATTATTATAACAGTTGCAAACTTACTGCCGAAAAACCCGATTCGCGATTTGACATAAGACATAAGCGGACATAAGATTTTTCTAGACTTTTGAGATATGTTATAGAATGGCAAAAGGAAGATATTGAGCAAAAAAAAATTCTATTAACATTCATTCCGAGATTTACCCCTTTTTTCTCCTTATTTGACTGTATTATAATCCAAATACTATATTTGGATACATCACTTATTGATAAACTAGCAAAATTTTGACAATCAATCCGTTAAAATAAACTCAGTAAACACGCATGTCAAACTCAATGGTTACAAGGGGACAAAACAGCGAGATAAAAATTTGTGTGGGCCGCAGAACATGTTAAACTACAATTTTTATAGGTAAAACAATTTTGTAAAAAAAAAACAGCAAGAATGATGAAACTATTTTTTTCATTTACCATTTTATTCTCAGACGAAAGTAAGTTATTCCGGATAATATAGGTAACTCATTCCTCTTAATGACTGAAATAACTGCTCGCATCGACAGGTACCTACTGTGGAATTTGCAAACGATTTTATATGGCAGTTTTCAAGTGCACAAAAATACTTATAAAATCGGGCGTTTCAACGAATTTGGAACTTACTTCGGAGTCAAATTAAAAATCGCTTTCCTCCATTTTAGATTTTTTTTGCGTAGTATTTTTGATACGACAAATCCTGGTTTATCTTCTGATGTTCGAAAACAGCTAGGTTGCATTTGAATGTTGCATTTCTTCAAATATTCGTTATATTATGAATTTTCCTCGCAGTTTTGAGTTTAACTCAGATAAATGGTTTGCTACATCTATGTAGGTTTCATGAATTATAAACTCTGCAACCATTTTAGATAGCAAGACATGCTGGTTTAAAGACTTTTATCATTAAAAACTAAAAAAAATTCCCAAGCCCCAGAATCGTTTGTAGGTTAACTCCTACTTCCTAGTTCACTTTAAGAAATCACATAACATACCCTGACTTAAGCCACGAGATCTTACAAATTTTTTTTTTTTTGGTTCTGTCCCATATTTATTTGTTAATTAGGAAAAAAATAGGTGTGTCGAAAGCTGTGAAAATAAAATCTAATTTATAATCTAAAACTCAAAATTAATAAAAATGTGAGCAGGGTCGCAAAGTTATTCGTTGTGGGCCGCATGCGGCCCGCGGGCCGCATGTTTGAAATGCCTGCAATAAACGAATATCTGGATAGAGGAAAAAGTGGACTGTTTTTTTTTCGAAAACTTGCTTTACGATTCTGTTTTTTGTTTTTGTAGCCAATGCATTTTTTGACCTCAATTTAGAATGTAAATTATAGCTAGTCCATTTATCTATCGAATAAGACTAAAAATTAGCAATATTGGAAGAAGTTGACTTTTTAATTAATTCCTGCTAAAATAGCGTTCTGCCCACAGTGCGCCGTGTAACATAAAACACGAAATACACCATATTTTATGAGCATGAAAAAATACAAACATAATGTGCAATACAGGGTGCATTTAATACAAAAATGGAAATAAATTTATATGCCTATATATAAAATATGTTACAAATTTTACATAACATTTTATATTTTATATAAAGTTAGTACTTTCACTCTGGTGTATGCGTAATATTTTTTTTCGATTTTTCAGTACAAAATTTGTTTTTTGAATATCTTCTAAACGTAGGGTGGACAAACGACGATTTTTGGCATACGTGTAGAACTCGAGGTGGACAAACGACAGAAATTTGAAATTTTGAAAAAAAATAATTTTTGGAGATTTTATGGGACTTTGAATTTTTCAGTACAAATTTTGTTTTTTGAATATCTCCTAAACGTAGGGTCGACAAACGATGATTTTTTGTTTGTATACATTTCTCGAGGTGGACAAACGATTGCCGTTTTTGAAAAATAATAATTTTTGAGGGCTTTTTAATTTTCAGTAGAGGTACACTGTGGTGTATGCGTACTTTTTTTAAGTTGTTATAAAAAATTCTTTTTGGAATATCTCCTAAACAGAGGGTGGACAAACGATGATTTTTAATATACGTAAAGAACTCGAGATGGACAAACGACAGCAGTTTGAATTTTTGATAAAAATTGATTTTTAGGGATTTTAGGGGAGTTTCAATTTTTCAGTGCAAAATTTGTTTTTTTGAATTGCTCCTAAACGGGGGGTGGAAAAACGATAATATTTGGCATGTATATAGAACTCGAGGTGGACAAACGATTGCAGTTGGTTTTATTCTTCTATCTCAAAATTTGAGCGTTTTACACGATTTTTCATTTTTCAGACTTCCTATAAAAAAAAAAAAGAATTTGCTCTAAAATTTTTTTGAAGGGTGGACAAACGAAAATTTTGGGTGGACAAACATGGACAAACGGTGGACAAACGAATTAGACAAATTTGGTTCAAAAATTTTGAGGTCGCAGTTCTGGCTTCACGGAGCCCAGGACGAGGAAGACCCGCAAAGGATTATTGATGGAATCCGGCGAGCAAAACCTCAGCCGTTGACAACAATGCACATCACAGACTTCCTATAAAAAGAAAAGAATTTGCTCTAAATTTTTTTTGAAGGGTGGACAAACGAAAATTTTGGTTGGACAAACATAGACATACGGTGGACAAACGAAAATTTTGAGGTCGCATTCTGGCTTCACGGAGCTTAAGGCTCTTGTATATGGGGGTGGTTCGATGAAATCAACGTCCATATCAGTCCCTGATGAGCGGAGTAGAGCTTCCTCATCTGACTCCGTTATTTTGTTGTCTATCAATAAATGATTATTGTTTTTTTTTTTTTTTTTTTTTTTTTTTGTTCCATTTGGAGTATGGCGAGAAAAATAAGGTCAACTATCTACAGAGCTCCCATGTAGACATAAGGCTAGTTACTATGCGAGGTCGCCCGGTATCGCTTAGGGACAGTACGTTCGCGATGCACATGTTTTGTTCCCTGCACCATTCAGTCCTCGGCATGTATTCCAACTACCTTGACTTGGGAATTTTCTTTCGAGAAGGGTAGGGGAAGGTAAGTTGAGTAGGGAATAGAGGAAAGGGGTGGAAAGGAGGGAGGGAGGGCAGGGGATGGCTGCATCTAGGATTCGTATCTCCTCATAGTCCCAAGAGTCATTGTCATCTACTAAGCCTCTCCAGCGCGACAAGGTGTACAGCCGCGCAAAGAATTAAAAGCTTAGGAACATTCGTTTTCGTGCTAGTAAAATACTTTACTTTAAAATTCATACACAAAAGTTCAATATAATAATAATCCAGTCAAATAAGGGTTTAACCTCGGAATGAATGTTCATAGAAATTTTTTTTGCTCAATATCTTCCTTTTGCCATTCTATAACATATCTCAAAAGTCTAGAAAAATCTCATGTCCGCTTGTCGCGATTTCAAGGTCAAATCACGAAATGGAGATTTTCAATATTAGCAAAAATAGGCTATGGTATTATATACACATATGATACATGATTTCAAGGTATTTTTTAATGCTGATCCCAAAAAATCTAAAATCAAGACAATGTCTCTGGAAAAAGTTATACCTGTTTTTCATCTGTCAACTCATATTATTATAACAGTTGCAAACTTACTGCCGAAAAACCCGATTCGCGATTTGATCTTGAAATCGCGACAAGCGGACATAAGATTTTTCTAGACTTTTGAGATATGTTATAGAATGGCAAAAGGAAGATATTGAGCAAAAAAAAATTCTATTAACATTCATTCCGAGATTTACCCCTTTTTTCTCCTTATTTGACTGTATTATAATCCAAATACTATATTTGGATACATCACTTATTGATAAACTAGCAAAATTTTGACAATCAATCCGTTAAAATAAACTCAGTAAACACGCATGTCAAACTCAATGGTTACAAGGGGACAAAACAGCGAGATAAAAATTTGTGTGGGCCGCAGAACATGTTAAACTACAATTTTTATAGGTAAAACAATTTTGTAAAAAAAAAACAGCAAGAATGATGAAACTATTTTTTTCATTTACCATTTTATTCTCAGACGAAAGTAAGTTATTCCGGATAATATAGGTAACTCATTCCTCTTAATGACTGAAATAACTGCTCGCATCGACAGGTACCTACTGAGGAATTTGCAAACGATTTTATATGGCAGTTTTCAAGTGCACAAAAATACTTATAAAATCGGGCGTTTCAACGAATTTGGAACTTACTTCGGAGTCAAATTAAAAATCGCTTTCCTCCATTTTAGATTTTTTTGCGTAGTATTTTTGATACGACAAATCCTGGTTTATCTTCTGATGTTCGAAAACAGCTAGGTTGCATTTGAATGTTGCATTTCTTCAAATATTCGTTATATTATGAATTTTCCTCGCAGTTTTGAGTTTAACTCAGATAAATGGTTTGCTACATCTATGTAGGTTTCATGAATTATAAACTCTGCAACCATTTTAGATAGCAAGACATGCTGGTTTAAAGACTTTTATCATTAAAAACTAAAAAAAATTCCCAAGCCCCAGAATCGTTTGTAGGTTAACTCCTACTTCCTAGTTCACTTTAAGAAATCACATAACATACCCTGACTTAAGCCACGAGATCTTACAAATTTTTTTTGTTTTTTGGTTCTTAGACCAGTGCCGATGCCTTCAAAAACATTAAAAAGTACAAAAAAATCATAGTAGGATGAAACCCATTGGAAAAGGAGGGGAATATGATAAGAATGAAAGGAAAAATAAATTACGGGCGAGCCGAGTTCGGGAAGTGGGTGGGTTGAGTTTTTAATGGTAAAAAATGGTATATCTCAATTTCCGGCAAAACTACAAATCCTATAGAAAAAAGTTGTATGACAAAGTTGTAGGTAATAAAAAGATCTACAACTTTTGTATCAACAATTTTTTCACATAACCTCAAAATTTATGTGAAAAATTCAAAAAACCGAGTTTTTGGTTTTTTATTTTTATCTTTTTCAAAAACAAAAATTTTTCTACGAAATTTGGTGAAAACTTACCTTATTATGTCCCAAATACACTGTAATTTATTTGATTTAAAATATTAATTTGTTCACCGTATTTTGACTTAATACCAAAAAAACACCCTAATTTTCAATCGAAAATTCACGTGTCAAAATATCAGCTTTTTTCAAAAAGTCGGTGGGCATTTCGTTCGTTAAAATGTCTATTTTCTGATGGTGTAAAAAAAATTGTACATTAGTATACTATAGAACATGTTCTAGTAAAATTAAAAAAATGAAAAAAGCTTGAATTCGACAAAAAAATTTTATCATTGTTTACAATTTTGGCCTATTTATTCAAATTTACACTTTAATAACTCAAAAAACGTAAGATTTCATGTAACATTGATTAATCTTACGTTTTTTGAGTTATTAAAGTGTAAATTTGAATAAATAGGCCAAAATTGTAAACAATGATAAAATTTTTTTGTCGAATTCAAGCTTTTTTCATTTTTTTAATTTTACTAGAACATGTTCTATAGTTTACTAATGTACAATTTTTTTTACACCATCAGAAAACAGACATTTTAACGAACGAAATGCCCACCGACTTTTTGAAAAAAGCTGATATTTTGACACGTGAATTTTCGATTGAAAATTAGGGTGTTTTTTTGGTATTAAGTCAAAATACGGTGAACAAATTAATATTTTAAATCAAATAAATTACAGTGTATTTGGGACATAATAAGGTAAGTTTTCACCAAATTTCGTAGAAAAATTTTTGTTTTTGAAAAAGATAAAAATAAAAAACCAAAAACTCGGTTTTTTGAATTTTTCACATAAATTTTGAGGTTATGTGAAAAAATTGTTGATACAAAAGTTGTAGATCTTTTTATTACCTACAACTTTGTCATACAACTTTTTTCTATAGGATTTGTAGTTTTGCCGGAAATTGAGATATACCATTTTTTACCATTAAAAACTCAACCCACCCACTTCCCGAACTCGGCTCGCCCGTAATTTATTTTTCCTTTAATTTTCATCATATTCACCTCCTTTTCCAATGGGTTTCATTCTACTATGATTTTTTTTGGTTTCAAAAATTATCGACCCTGGTCTATCTGTCCCATATTTATTTGTTAATTAGGAAAAAAAGTAGGTGCATGTGTGTCGAAAGCTGTGAAAATAAAATCTAATTTATAATCTAAAACTCAAAATTAATAAAAATGTGAGCAGGGTCGTAAAGTTATTCGTTGTGGGCCGGGCCGCATGCGGCCCGCGGACCGCATGTTTGAAATGCCTGCAATAAACGAATATCTGGATAGAGGAAAAAGTGGACTGTTTTTTTTTCGAAAACTTGCTTTACGATTCTGTTTTTTGTTTTTGTAGCCAATGCATTTTTTGACCTCAATTGAGAATGTAAATTATAGCTAGTCCATTTATCTATCGAATAAGACTAAAAATTAGCAATATTGGAAGAAGTTGACTTTTTAATTAATTCCTGCTAAAATAGCGTTCTGCCCACAGTGCGCCGTGTAACATAAAACACGAAATACACCATATTTTATGAGCATGAAAAAATACAAACATAATGTGCAATACAGGGTGCATTTAATACAAAAATGGAAATAAATTTATATGCCTATATATAAAATATGTTACAAATTTTACATAACATTTTATATTTTATATAAAGTTAGTACGGTAAATTATAAGAATGCACCGAAGGGTCAGCAAAAAGCAGTGTGAGTGCTTAAATTAAAGCCTTATACCATACGGATACTGAAGATTTCCCCCCACCCAGCGGCGGTAAGGGATCTAAAGTTGACGTATAGCCGGTACCATACCGTAGACCAACCGGTTAAACGTCGTTGAAATCCAGAGGGAACTCTGTGAGCAACCGGTTCACAGCCGTTGAAAAGCTAAGGAAAACCTTACAGCTAAACCGATCAAATATGCAGTGTATACATAGGATTTCAATAGCCTATACGACAACCCAATACTAGGGCGACGATTTGCATTTAATGTCTAGAAATATAGGTTGATTACAAAATAAATCTATTTTACTCTGAGAAGCATAAATGGTATGAATTCCATTTTTCTATGTTATGTTTTATATGAATTTTTCTTGTTTTTTGTTTTCTTTTCAACTAATAAATGTGAAAAGTATAATTTAAATTTTAGGGTTATTTTTTCTGAGTTTTTATTATTTTTTGGTTCATATATAATAATCAATTTCAGTTTGTGTAGGTATGTTCTTATTAAAAAACTAATAAAAATTGAGTGTTATTTATTCATTACAACGAAACTAATACTGCTTTTCAAAAGTGCCCCTTCCATGTTCAAAGCTGCCTCATACATGGGGCACTTTTGAACATAAGAGCCTATATTGGTTAAACATCAAAATTTAATATAAATATTAGTTCATAAATTATAGTTTAGTTTGACGTTTGCAATTTTAAAAATTCTAGTGTGTGTGAAATTCTACATATGTAAATCCGTCTCAAAAAAGAGATTTGAAAAAGATCGAATATTCCGGAAAAAGAGAAAAATTTTTTCTATGCAACTCTTTTTAGGAAAAAATTCGTCTGAATTTTTAGTTGTTTGGAATTCGAAATAAGGTTCTTAACACATTTTTGTATGTTTTCAGAAGTATTTTAGTTCGTAAGCTGATGTAAACTTTCACTTAAGAACTTTTTGCAAAAAGTGGCGTGTCTATTTATACTTTGAGTATGTAAGTAAAATATGTAAAATGCTCATTTCAAGGTGGCCCAGAAAACGTGGCAGGTTTTACAAAAGTGGGCCCCAAAAATAATGACGCAGATTTGTTCGAAATGATATCAGGACTCCAAATTTGTAAATCCCTTTTTTGAGTTACAGGCATTATACATATATTGTGAGGAGCTTTTTGTCATAGGCTGGGTATAATCGTCGGATCCAGGATTTAACTAAAGAAGCAACAAACTTTAGCTTTTGAGGTCAACTTTATTTATTTCCTTTTATATTCAGTGTTTTACAATGTTTTTACAAAGGTTTTATGTTTTACAATATTTAATTTTTAGAATCTAATTATACAATTTCCTTAATACAATTTTAATCCATATACATTATATAATTCAAGTTCATAAACTTTATTCTAGTTTTGACTGAGGTAGCAGTGTCCACTATAAATTACAGTCTGAGATAGCAGACGTCACTATAAACTACAGTCTGAGATAGCAGTGGTGCGTTCTTTTAATCGACGATGTTAACTATTGTTAACAATACGTCGCCCTAGTATTGAAGTGCCGTATACGCCAAATTGCATTTTTACTTGCTCTATAGGGCAAGTATTGGTTTCGTGTAGAAAAAAAAATTTGAGGTTTTAATCAAAACCAACATTACGATGATGGAGAAGATCAAAAAAGTGGTTTTCGTCATGCCGTCCGTCGGTCTGTGCGTGTGTGCGTCTGTGCGTCCATCTGTACATAGAGCTAGGGCCTAAACGGATGGATGGATTTGCTTGAAACTCGGTACAGATGACTTTTACGTAATTACCTAGGTCCGTTTTTTTTATTTTTCTAATATCTCCGTTTTAACGCATATCTCCCATATAACGTTTTCGAGGCATTGCAATTTTCTCGAAAACGGCTCTAACGATTTCGATTAAATTTGATGTACGTATTACTCCTATTGATTCTAACAAATCTGCGTTTTTAGTTTTTCTCAAAAAATGCGGAGAACGGAAATATGGCGTTGCCGTTTTTCAAAAATTGACATATTTTTAAAGTTCATATATTTCATCAAAGCGTAAGTCAATTTTATTCAAAATTTATAGACATAATTTTGAACTGGTGAATGTAAAAAAAAATTAAAAAGAAGTTTTTGAAAAAAGTTTTTTAAAAGGTTTCTGAAAAAAATAAATTTAAATGTAATTTTTTTAACTTTAATTTTTTTTTTTTGTATTTTTTCTCGACACTAAACAAAATCTTAAATTTCCAATAGACTCTTAAGTTAACGATACTTTCAACTACAAGAGCAAGTACGTGCGACCCAGTCGTGCATTTTATTTGAACTAGGTATGCAGTCGTATGTTTTCGAAGTTGCTCTTTTCAAATCTGCTATCCGTTTTTTTCTATCTTTTTTCGTTGCCGAGATATTCACTATTGTTTTGACAAAAACAAGAAATTTTGGCATTTACGTCAAATTTTGCATGCAATGCAAGAAAATTTTGAGAATTGTTTTGACGTACGTTATGTTTTTTTTTTACGTACGTGTATATGAATAAAAGTAACTTCTGATTTTCATGGCGTATACGGCAAACTCATTTTGGACAAAAATGTATGTATTTTGAAAACGAAACGAATTGCAGATGTCCAATAACATGCATATAAAAGACACATTTAAATTATATATCATACTAAAATATCAAAAAACACCAGCGGTTAGTTCTTTCGCAATTATCTTCCGAACATTTAAATGCGATTTCCCAAAAATGTAAAAATGGCGTATACGGCACTTAAATACTAGGGCGACGAATAGTTAACTTTCATTGTTCCTAAATGAGAAAAAAGTTACAAAATGTAACATCGTGACGTCACAACATCGTTCCTAAATCCAATGTTGAAGTGTCAAATAGTTACATTTTGTTACTTTTTCCAACTCAGCTTCTGGACTTGAGTTTCAATGTTAATCTGTCAAACACAAATAAATGGGGAAGAGGGGGGATGATGTGAGTAGAGAATTTTTTGTTTGTTTCCATATTCACAACTCTGTTTCGTTTTCGCCTTCATCGATATGTATTCACTGCCGACATTGAAAAAATGTATCGCCAAATACTCGTTCATGAAGTAAGAACTTCTATGTTTATGATGAAATGACAGGGTCCGATAGTTTATCACAAACCCTAGAGATGAGTTATCAGCTGAATTCATTATTAAAAACCGCTGGCTTAACCTTCCGAAAATGGTGTGCCAACGATCAAAATCTGTTGAAAAATATACCCACGGAAGACTTAGCCTTACAGTTCGACCTGGACATTGATAATGTCACACAGATTAAAACTCTGGGTCAAGGGTGGCAACCAAAATCAGACATGTTTGCTATACACGTCAAACCAACCAAAACCGAAAAAATCACCAAGCGGACTGCTTTATCTGACATATCACAGTTATTCGATCCACTTGGATTCTTGGGACCAGTAGTCATTACAGCAAAGATGTTCTTACAAAAACTCTGGGCATGTGGCTATGATTGGGACACACCGTTACCCAATGATTTGCATATAGAATGGTCTAAATTTAGAGAAAATCTAAATTGTCTAAATGTCAAAATTGACCGTCACATATTTGGGCATAGAATCCCAACTTCCGTTCAAGTACATGCGTTTGCAGATGCATCCGAAAAGGGTTATGGAGCAGCTATTTACATAAGAGAGGTTAACAAAGATAAAATCGTCACAGTCAGACTACTGTGCGCAAAATCAAAAGTGGCACCAGTTAAAAATCTAACCATTCCAAGATTGGCATCAAAATAGACTTACACTTGGAATCATGTCCGACATTCTTATGGACAGATTATAAAATAGTACTTGCTTGGATCAACTCGCCTTCATCATCGTTTCATACCTTTGTCGCCAACCGAATACCAATCATTCAAGACCTCACCTTAACTCAGCAATGGCGACACGTCCGTTCAAAAGACAATCCTGCCGATCTCATCTCGCGAGGAATCCCAGCGAGCAAATTAGCATCCTGCAATTTGTGGTTCTACGGACTACTGTTTTTACACGGGTCAGAATCATCATGGCCTCCACTTTACACCAACACACTAGAATATGATCTTGAAAGAAGAGCAGTTAATAACTATGCCTTGTCAGCAATAGAACAACCAGCCAATTTCATTGACTTTATTGATCATCAGAACGACTTCAGAAGGCTGCACAGAGTGGCGGCACACATCTTACGATATTGTCACAACTTATGAGCTAAAAAGAAGAAAGAACTCATCAGAAAATCTGGTCGTCTCAGGCCAACAGAACTCTATATAGCGCTTATTCGCATAGTCAAACACATGCAAAGAGAAGAGTTTGAAGAAGACATAAGGCATCTCAAACGCTTTTCAGAAACAGCAAGGGGAAGTCCCATCACCAGCTTAACTCCATTCCTCGACGAAGAAGGAGCATTAAGAGTCGGTGGACGTCTAGAAGCAGCATCCTTATCATATGAAGCCAAACACCCATTGCTTCTTCCTTATTCTCACCCTTTTACAAAGATGATTATGGTAATGTACCACAAGGAGAACCTTCACTGTGGCCCTCAAGCACTTCTAGCCTCAATGAAACAAAAATTTTGCCCCATAAAGGGAAAAACAATAGCAAGATCAGTTGTGCAGCAGTGTATTAGATGCACAAGAGCTAAGCCGAAACTACTAACACAAATGATGGGAAACCTCCCATCTCATAGAGTTCAGCCCACACGCCCATTCCTTAATGCAGGTGTCGATTTCTGTGGACCAATTAAAACCCATTTCAAGGTGAGGGGGAAACACCCGCAAAAAACTTACATTGCGGTATTCTGCTGCTTTTCAACAAAGGCTGTCGATTTAGAACTTGTGACAGACCTGTCTACAAACGACTTCATTGCAGCTATGAAGCGATTTATTGGGAGACGAGGCAGCTGTCAGCATTTATACTGTGACAATGCAACAAACTTCGTTGGCGCTAACAATCAATTACAAGAAATGATTGAACACATACATACACAACCGTCTGAAGAAAAAATCCAAAACACCTTTTCCGCAAGGGGAATAGAATTTCACTTTATTCCCCCGAGAGCACCTCATTTTGGAGGATTATGGGAAGCGGCTGTGAAGTCAGCAAAGCACTTACTGTATCGTTGCCTTGGTGGAACCTCATTGACATATGAGGGACTAGAAACAACCATCATTGAAATCGATGCAGTAATGAATTCCAGACCGATCACTGCCATGTCAGACAATCCCAATGATTTGATGGCTCTCACTCCAGGTCATTTCATTATAGGGGAACCATTGACCAATCCAATTGATCCAGTTGCAAACACACTGGAGGTTAATCCCTCAAAACAATTTAAGGTGATATCAAATATTCAAAAGGTATTTTGGAAAAGATGGCATGTTGAATATCTCAATGAGCTTCAACAAAGGCACAAATGGCAGCGCAAACATGAAAACTTGCGTCCTGGAACATTGGTCATCATCAAAGAAGACAATTGCCCTGTCATGAAATGGCCATTAGGAAGTCATGCAAACCTTTCCTGGGGCAGATGGCGTGGTAAGAGTAGCTGAAATCCAGACTGCTAAGAGGATCCTCCGAAGACCAATTCACCGACTAGCGCCATTACCAGTCCAAACAGAAGACGACATTTCGAGAAAAAGAACTCAAGATGGCGAGGTCAATGAAGACAATATTACAAACCCAGCTCCAAAAAAAGGGAGATATAACCCATTTAAGACTAGTACAGCACTATTATTCATATTCATGATCCTACCAGCTTTGTGCATGTGCACTGAAGTCAACGTGTCACCATTCAAAACAACCCCAGGAATACATTATGAAGGTCTGGGAAACGCACATATAATATCAGATCAATGGGACATCGTAGTATATAACGAACTCAGACCATATTGGAGAGAATTAAAATGGCTCAACTTAAGCAATAACAAACTAAAGGCCTTGTGTTCAAAGGTGACTCAACCTAATACTTGTTTAACCTTTCTTCAACAATTTCAACATTTAATACAAGATATAAATGACAATGACGAACTTCTAGAAGAATCCGACTCACGTTCAAAACGAGGTGCCATCAACATCGTTGGAAACCTAGCCAATTCTCTTTTTGGAGTCTTAGATTCAAACTATGCCAAGCATATGTCAGAAATATTATCGACAATACATATCAACGAAGACCACTTCCTGCATCTGGTAAAAAATCAAACGTCTTTAATAAACTCAACCGCAAATATAATCCGCCTCAACGAAGGGCGGATTGAAAAGCAGTTTAATTCGTTAGAATCTGAACTCCACACGATAGTTGATCAACTCAATGAAACAAACAATAAAGAAGTTCAATTGACATTAACACAACTGGGGCTTTCCCATTGTTTCCAAATGCTGTTAAGTGCAACAAGTCTTCAAAAACACAAATACGGCTCTTTGACCTATTAACAGATGTTCACCATGGAAAAATAAGCGCCAACTTAATACGTCCTAGCCAACTACAACAAGAAATAGCGAACATCAAATCTAACCTCCCATCAACACTCCAACTTCCAGAAACAAGCAAAAATGTAGGCTTACTCTACAAGTTAATAACTGCTGAATCATCGGGTCACATATAATCTTCAGATTATCACTACCGCTGATCACATCCGAGCACTACCAATTGTACAAGATGATACCAGTTCCTGTAGTAATGAATACATCATTCATCGGAATAATACCTTCAATCGACTACATGATGATAAACCTGCATAGAACACAATACTATACAATGAGTGAGTCAGAATTTAATTCATGTACAAAAATTGTTGAAAATGAAATTATGTGCCAACAAAGGCACCCGATTTCTCAAAAGGGATCCAACATCAGCCGATGTGAATTCAACTTAATGAATCAAATTTTTGATCATTCTTCGTGCAAGCTCGCAGCTTTTACCGATGAACAGTATTGGAGGCAATTACATCAATCGAATCACTGGGTATATTCATTGCGAACTCCAATTTTAGTCAACATCGTGTGTCAAGAAAACCTCACCCAAATTCACCTTAACAATTCGGGCATCATAACAATCCCAGCTGGCTGTTCCTTAAAACAAGACCATCTTACTATTCAGGGACATGATGTCTACACCGGTCTCACACGAGTATCCTATATCCCAACAAGCAACTTAACAGAAATAATCAACACGAACAAAAATCCAGCTCAACCCATACACTATGTAACATCGTTTGAAGGAAACTCAAATGAATTACAATTATTGCAAAGAGATATCGAGAAACAAACAAACTTGAAGAAACATTGATTCAAGTAAAAAACACAGATACCCATCAATTTATAATCAGCTACTTCGCCTTTGGATGCACTATAGTTCTGATTGGATATCTTATCTTCAAAACGATACTCCGTCACCGCAGTTATCACACTAAGAACCATCCAGTTCCAGCTCCTAGAAGTCATCATGACGAAGCCTTTGTACTTCATGTTTGAACAATAGTTCAAGGCAGGGAGTATGTTTATATTCCATACACAAAACACAACTGACCTAGCGCAATCACAAAACACTACAAATTACACAATTATTTTTAAGCACACTAAACTCATTTTACTGACACTGCACTTTCATATCATTCACCTTTTATTATTATTAAATGTATATTTTGCACACTTGCACTTTAGGTATTACACAATTACACTGCGCTTGGTTAAATGACACACTTCGCGGGTG
Source organism: Episyrphus balteatus (assembly GCF_945859705.1). NCBI lineage: Eukaryota > Metazoa > Arthropoda > Insecta > Diptera > Syrphidae > Episyrphus > Episyrphus balteatus. The sequence continues at coordinate 76,043,052 of NC_079134.1, read as the reverse complement.
GCAACGGTGCAGTGGATGTATTACTTGACTGCTAACCTGAAGGTTGTGAGTTCGAGCCCTGCCTCTTTTCTTAATCCCCCAGCTTGGAAGCCACCCGTGGGACTATATGAGATAATAATCATCTTATTCTCAATTCACTGTACCAACAAAAATTCTTTCCTATCTTTCTATTCCTTCTAACTAGTGCCGTGCAGTTGCATTTAAAAAGACCTTAGGTCTTACAGGCATATAGTGAAATTATTATTATTATTATATTTTATTGCTGAATTTCATTTTTATAGGTTTAATCGAATTACTGTTAGTATATAAGGAATTTTAATTTTATAATAAAGGGACTTGAATTCTCAACGTCAAAAAGGTATTATCGATTTATTACGACTTCCCCCCACCAGAGGTAAGGGGTCAAAAACAAATCAGTATAAAGACTTCTTGTGAGACACAAGAGCAATTGAAACATAACTTGGAGATATTCTGGTACATGCACCAGAGTTATCTCTTGCCATCAGGGTGAATCGCTTTGACTGGCATTACGAGTTATCGTACACTCTGTCCTTAGACTATCGTAGACTCGGTCAACATTTTCGGCTATTTTCATTTTGGGGTGTTGTCGGATAAGGTATTCCATACTTCGTATGAACTCCTTGACAGTTTCCCGTGGCCCTTGCCTCTTTCGCATTATTTCATCCTCTTGTTTATGGACAAAACGGGTGGGCAGAAAATAGCGGAGGAATGAATGTCTGAACTCTTCCCAGGTCTGGAACTGGTCCCTGTGTATGCGTAGCCATTCAAGGGCTGTACCACGAAAAATGTCTGGGAGTGTTTTAAGAATCTGGTCTGGAGGAAGTGAGTAACATGCTATCAATTCTTCGATGCGCTCCATAAATTCTAGTTTTTCCTGATGCATCAAGTCATAATCCCCATTTACGTACGATATTCATTACTTCAGCATCTCTGTTAATCCGGGCATATGGCTGACTGGATGCATTCAGCATTAGATCACTGGGATAGGTTCGATGATTGAGCGGTTCTTGGGCCTCTTGGACACCGGCGCACAGTGCGTCGATTGTATGGAGATGATGGAAAAAAATCAATTTTCAAAAACTAAGCTGAGTTTGCATACAAAATTTATTGCAAATGTAATAACAACAAGTTTTACAAAGTTTAGCAAAATTTTCACGCCCCCTGCCACGCCCACTTCTTAATATGATTATTTATATCTAGAAAACGACATGCACGATTTGAATAAAACTGTAGAAATTTGATGATCGAGCTCAAAAATATAAAATGGTGTCGACCATATCCGCCCCCTGCCACGCCTACTTTTGTATAAATCTCTTTTTTAAATAAAAATTTCACGGGCCTACAATGTAATATTGATCCAGGACGATCATTTACCCAAAGAGAAACACCAGAATCGATATCGACCAATCTTAGAGGTACAAATGCTATAAGGAACAAATATTCGTCCGAGTTTTCAGTATTATCAAATCTTAGCTTATAAGCACTATGGTTGCCACTGCCATCAAAACCCCATTTGCAAATTAGTTTAGCTTTTGTTTCTCTACTCACTGTGACAGATTTGCAAATGCTTTTAACAGTTTTCTCCATAATATCCTGAAAATCAACTTCCGCTGAAGATTCCGTAACGTCGCATTTTGGAAGAATACCAGCCTTAGCTTTCCGTAATGCGTAAATACTTGGGAAGCAGTCCTTGTGCAGAGCATTCACGGTTTTTCTCAATACCTCATATTTTCGTTCTGTTAAGTCAAGGTCAAGATACAATGCAAGGGCTGCTCCCGGTGACAAAAACTGTTGCTCTGAATTTGAATTAGTGCTTGAATTTAATGCTGCTTGGTCTGTAGCATACTTTAATTCCTCGAGCGATCTTGTCCTTACCAAATCATGAACTTTTTGTTTTTTAGTTTTTTGGCAACACTCAACAAATTCTTTTTGCGGTCTCCCGCGCTTATTACTAAGGTCTTGACTTGTCGATGCACTCATTAGAGTTAGGATGTTTTGGGGAAAGGAGTGAAAATTGTCAAGCCAGTCTTTATTCTTTTTTAAAAACCTATCACGTTTTCTGTGGCAACTTTGCCAACGTTTATTTATTTCCGAGCAAATTGTTGATGCGTGTTTTTCTACGATTTCTTGATCTTCAGGCTCTAAATTTGATTGTATATTTAGTTTTAACTCCATAAACTCCAAAACATCACGCACACGGGCTGTTGAGTTGGAAAACCAAACATCAAAAAGCTCCCTATTTGAACACATTCTGTAAAAAATACTTGTAAACAAACACTTGTTGCAAGAGAAAGCGCAGGCTGCTGCAAAAAAATCTTACTTTTTTTAAAAGGTATAATTGTGTACTTTCTTTAAATAAAAACACTTTTTTCCCATCGGACCCCTCCAAAAATATATAGCTTATCGAAGTTAGTACTTAACACGCACAAAGAAGCTTAAATTTGGACTCTCAAAAAAAATATAAATTTACATGCAAAAAAAAAATAATGCAGTTAGAATAATAATGTTTTCTCTCCTGAATATGAATCTAGCAAAAAAAATATCATATGTTCTTTTTTTCTTCAACAAATGCTCTTTTGAGCATTAACGAAAAATCTTACTCTCATTTTTTGTGTTTTTTTATTGATCTTCTGAGCATCTCTGACGACAGAAGATTGAACTTTATCATAAATTAACTGTTGATTCATTCACTCAGACTAATTACCTTGAATTTGGCATACTTGCTCCACATTTTTGGCAAATTTTTTTTTTTGATTTTTTTCCACTAGTCGCCGCACTGTGCGGCGTCGGCAGGCCTTGGAGTAATCGGTGGAGGTGTCTCATCATCCTCTTGGCTTTTCTGTCATAATTCTTCACAAAGACTGTGTGATAGACGGCTGGTACGAGAACTCCTAATAAAAGCGCTGAATCGCTGCCTTAGGATGACATTGGTGTCTAAGTTGTTGGCAGCCATCTTTTCGATAAGCTCTGGTTTTCTCAACAGATAAATTGCTCCAATGCATTGATCCATTTGTTCATCGGTTTTCTCCATGTCGCACAATGGGACGAGTGTATGGGAAAAACGGCGAAATTAATATCTCTTGTTTTAATGATTGGAAACTAATTATTTTGCCTGTTATCACTTATTACATTTAATATCTATCTTATAAACTCAAAAGTACATGCAGCAACCCGCTATAAATGCCCTTTCCCCCCACCTCCTATGGAAATAAAAGAGCTGAGCAGCGAACTTTTTTTTTTTGAGTTCAACTTTTATTTTTTCTGATCTTTTTAATGTTTCTTAAGCTTTATTTTGATTTTCAGTTGCAAATTGGATTGCTTAATAAACTTCAAACTCATTATTTTTACGGATTTCTTACTTTCAATCCACGTTTTTAAAAGATCACAATTTTTGATTGTTGGAGTTAAGCCTACAAAAACGTCAATAATTAAAAAAGAGCAAATTTGCGCAAAACTTCTTTTCATGATTTAGTTAATATATATATAGAGCATCACAAAACAAGAAAAATATCAATATGAAAATTTAAGCGATTTTTAAAAACCTCACTTAATTCCGAAATTCACATTTAATAAAAAATTCATGCACTTCAGACTTCATATTAAATAAACCACAAGGTAAACACAATTTTTTATATCAAAATATGATTTATTATACCTTGATCAATATTAATATCCGTGGCATAATTATTAGTTATGCGCACAATAAGATAAGCAATAAATTTAAATTATAATAAAAAAAAACACTGTCTATGAAAAATTTTCGCTAGTCACTGTTTGCCGCTCTGTAACTTTTGCACGAGTTTAAAAATTCCAAATAATTTTAACGCATTTAGACTTAGTACATATTTAAGATGTCGTACCAATCACTCAAAAGTACCGCTAAAATAGATCACTTTTTTATTTATTGCTATGGGTCGTCCCACTGTGTGTCGGAGGGATCTTGGTCGGAGTCTCTTTGGTCTTGGTAGTTTCCGTTTGTTATTTTCGGCGGCATGTTTTCGTTCTGATAAATTAAATTTTCGGCTGGACGGAGTGTTATTGACGGAAGGCTTAGCCTTACTGGTATATGGAAGCGTTTGGAACGTTCAATGAACTTGTTCCTGCTGTTTGGGTTTCTGGTCTGATTACTGGACTGGTTTCGGATTTGGTTGCCGGATTCGGTAGAAAACGGTGAGTAGTTATTAAAACTGGAACTGGTTATTAACGGAAGGCTTCGCCTTATTGGTAAACTGGAACGTCTGGAACATTTTGTCAGGTTGGACATCAATGAGCGATGATTCTTCAAGAACGGTCGGTCGGTCGGTGAAGGAACAGGTGAATGAACCTCAATGAAGTCCCTGCTCGGGCGCCATTTTGTGAGGAGCTTTTTGTCATAGGCTAGGGTATACTCGTCAGATCCAGGGTTTAACTAAAGAAGCAACAAACTTTAGCTTTTGAGGTTCACTTTATATATTTCCTTTTATATTCAGTGTTTTACAATGTTTTTACAAAGGTTTTATGTTTTACAATATTTATGTTTTACAATATTTAATTTTTAGAATCTAATTATACAATTTCCTTAATACAATTTTAATCCATATACATTATATAATTCAAGTTCATAAACTTAATTCTAGTTTTGACTGAGGTAGCAGTGTCCACTATAAATTACAGTCTGAGATAGCAGACGTCACTATAAACTACAGTCTGAGATAGCGGACGTCACTATAAATTACAGTCTGAGATAGCAGACGTCACTATTTTTAGAACCTGGTAATCCACTTCTGTAACCTAGTTCTTTCAAAAAGCGGAGAAGCACTCTGTACACCAGATTGGTACTTTCCTAACTCAAGCACGACTCGATTTGTACTGGATTTTATCCGGTGTCTTATGTTTATTTTTGTAGTAACTGGATGTGACCTGTAAGACACAGAAAAAATCCAGCACAATGTTTTGCTTCACTTCAAGCTTATCATCATTGTTATACTATGACTCACGTCATGTATGGAGTATGTGGTGTAGGCTTATGTAATGTATCATTACAATATATACATTTGACTTAGAATGGGAACAAAAATTAAACAAAAAACAAAAGCACATTATAATGTCCTATACCTTTTTGAAAAGCTAAAATATACTCCTCCAATTTGATGTTTGTTTGAAGTTGATTAAGTAAATAGTTTTTGAGAAATTTAATTTTAAAGTAATCATTTTTAAAAAACATATTTTTTTTTCTTTAAGTTTATTTTATTTATTTTACGTATACTTTATTTAATTATTTTTTTTCTATTTATTGTTGTTTATTAATTTATTTATTTATTATTATTTTTCTTTTTCTACTCTATTCTATTATTCAATAAAGGGTAAAATTTTTTTACACAAATCAATGCTCTCATTGATTTTAAGTCAAAAACAAAAAACCGCACATTTCAAAGTATCTTAGTTTTTGAGATTCAAGGACAGATGTATCTTTTCTCCAATTTTTTTTAGCTTTTTCTTAATTTTTTTTCAAATTAAAAAAATTAAAAATGGCTCTCACGATAAAAATCGAGAAAAGGTTTTGTGGTCCCTGAGGACCTTAGCTGTCCTGAAATCTATGTAGGTAATGTGGGATATTTTTCTGTTATACGTAACATTACAACTCTTACATTTCAAAAATAGTCCTGAAATATTCAACATTTGTAATAAAAATAATTTAAAAAATATAAAAATTACAAAAAATACAAAACTCTAAAAATGATACAAACCTTTAAAAAGACACCTCAAAAAAGGAGCCAAAATACACTACGTTTTTTGGGTTGATTCTGAGTCACGCTAAGTGTGATTAGAACTTACAAATCTGTTGATTAAATAACCATTACACAAATTTTTCCTTAGGAACAAATAAAACAAATATAAAAGTGCCTATCTTTTTTGAAGTTAGTTTTTCGATGCAAAATGTAAAAACAAATATTTTATGAAAATTTTCAAACACCTGTGGTATAAAAAAAATCCATAGGAACGTAGGTGGCCAACTTTTTTAAAAATGTGCGCTTCCAAAGGGGATTGCAGAATGGTAAAAGTTTTTATCAAATCTGGAGTTACTAGCAAGTTATTGGTACCAAAGTGCAAAAAAAGCCTATTAATTTAATAAATTATTTTCACTGTAAAATCTTAAGTTTTTCACATTGCTGCCACAAATGCATGGATTCCATCAGTTTTTTTAATCAGTCATATTTTACAATAATTCTTCTTACACATAACTACTAAAAAAAGTGTTATAACCGTTGAACAATGACTATAAAAAATAATTTAACTTTTTTTTAATGCAAAGTAGAAAAAAAAAATATTTGTTTGCTAATTCGCTAATAACCAGTTTAAAAGATAAAATAACAAGTGGCTCACAATATTAACTGTAAATTAAATTGCATCTAACAAATATTGGATGTTTTTCGTAGCCCAATAACATTGGGAATTGAACAAAAATTCGAAAACATTGCAACATTTTCGATGAGGTTGCATTGGACCAACGGGACCGAAAATCTCAATTTTTCTTTAAAACGAGATCATTAAAAAGTCAAAATTCACAACAAGCTGTCCCGATGCACAATTATATGCCCATGCTTAAACTGAGCAAACAAATATTTTTTTTTCTACTTTGCATTAAAAAAAAGTTAAATTATTTTTTTCATAGCCATTGTTCAACGGTTATAACGCTTTTTTAATAGTTATGTGTAAGAAGAATTATTGTAAGATATGACTGATTAAAAAAACTGTTGGAATCCATGCATTTGTTGCAGCAATGTGAAAAACTTAAGATTTTACAGTTGAAATAATTTATTAAATTAATAGGCTTTTTTTGCACTTTGGTACCAATAACTTGCTAGTAACTCTAGATTTGATAAAAACTTTTACCATTCTGCAATCCCCTTTGGACGCGCATATTTTTAAAAAAGTTGGCCACCTACGTTCCTATGGATCTTTTTTATACCACAGGTGTTTGAAAATTTTCATAAAACATTTTTTTTTACATTTTGCATCGAAAAACTAATTTCAATTTTTTTTTAAAGAAAAGATGCAACAGTTTTAAAAACTTTTAACTTCTTATGTAGTAAGCCAATTATTGTAGAAAATTATAAAAATAAGAAATTTATAAAATTCATTCATTCGTGGTTGTGGTTAAAGAAAACGTAAGATGATGAAATTTAAAGTACACTGAACGAAAAAAAGGTAATATTTTCTAAACTGGTTGCGATAGAAACTTTTTCTATTCGGTTTCAGAACAGTCAAAAGTGCACCTATCAGCCATTTTAGGCTTATCCATTTTCTACCGGACACCCTGTATATGTATTGTATAATGCCTGTATTCCTGTAACTCAAAAAAAGGGATCAAGTACGATTTTGAAATTGGAATCCTGAGATCATTTCGACCAAATCTGCACATTACTTTTGGGGTCCATTTTTAAAAAACCTGCCGCATTTTCAAGACCAAAAGTTAAACCCGCTGATTCCAATGCATGACTGGGCAGTCATTAAGACTGAAGAGACGCAAAAGAACAACGCGTCTTACCTTCTGAGGATCTGCGAGCTAGTCGTGGGGCCCTCGAAAAAGCGAAAATAAAGATTCTGCAAAGTCAGGAAACGGACCCTAACCTAGTTGAGGATATTTTCGAGGATGACGATGTCCCCAAAGAGGCAGGGTTCTCCGGCGAGAAGCTGGTAACTGAAGGTGCAGAATCCAATTCAAATTAAAAACATGCTGCGCGTCGTTCAGGTTAATCTGAAGCACTCTAAGGGCGTTTTTTTGCACTATTACTTAACTTTGAGAAAAATCTAAAGTTGGCAAGCTTGAGAGTCAACTCCAATTCGAGATTCTAATCAAAAGTTGAAAATTAGTTTTATTCAATATTTTTTCCCAAACCCAAAGTTGCCCAACTTGTGGTTTAAAAAATATCCCTAGGTTATTTGTGACAGTTAATAAAACAAACTGTCAATTTCGAATAATATTTTGAATGGTGTGTCATTTCAATTGAATTTTCATGTTTTTTTTATTAATGGTGTCATACACCCACCGAAATAATTATATAGGCAGTCGATTTTTTTCGTTTTTAAACAGTATAAAGGATATTTAATTTTTACTCCTTGCACGAATAGGATGACACAAGTATAAACTGGATTGTTTTCCACCCTTTATTTTTATATAATTCGTTAAACTTAATTTTAAAAATTATTTTTTGAATTTCTGGTGCGAAATAATTATAAAGGCACAGCTGATTTTCACATTAAAAGAGTGTTTAAGCGAGATCAAGTGTAACCAAAACAGTTGGAAAATGAATTTAACCCATTATGAACATTTTAAAGGTTCGTTAAAAACCCTTGACGCAGGCAGAAATGGGCAAAATTAAGGCTTACCATGAAAATTAATTGTCCAACCGCGAAAAATCTGGAGGAGTAGAAAGGTCCGATTGTGTAATTGATAATTTAATTTACAAAGATAACAAGTATGGTTACCTAAAACGATCAGGACGGAATCCTTTGGTCGAGAGAGAGCCAAAAAACGAAGTAATTTTCGTGAGAATTGGACAGCAAAGGAAGTTTTCGAGAAAATAAACTTGGTAGTGGGAGAACGAGTAGTGCAGCAACTAATTAGGGCGGACTTAACCCATTCCCACGAAAGAAAAAGTGGAAAATCGGCGCTTTGGCCAAGACATAAACTTGCCCACCTTCACCTCGGTGAAAAGCATAGATTCTGGGATGAAAAATGGAAAAACTTTTAAGTTCACCAATGAGAGAAAGTTTAATTTGGATAGCCTAGATGGTGTACACATCGGTTTTTCCATTTTTCATCCCAGAATTTATACTTTTCACCGAGGCGAAGGCGAGAAAGCTTATGCCTTGACAAGAGCGCCGGTTTTCCACATTTTCTTTCGTAGGAATGACTTAATTCCTCCTTAATTATTTGCTGCACTTGTCGAATTTCCAGTACCAAGTTTATTTTCTCGAGAACTTCTCTTGCTGTCAAATTCTCACGAAAATTACTTCAGTTTTTTGTCACTTTTGGCTCTTTCTTCGACCAAAGGCTTCTTTCCTGATCGTTTTAGGTAACCATACTTGTCATCTTTGTTAATTAAATTATCAATTACACAATCGGACCTTTCTTCTCCTCCAGATTTTTCGCGGTTGGACAATTAATTTTCATGGTAAGCCTTAATTTTGCCCATTTCTGCCTGCGTCAAGGGTTTTTCACGCCTTATTTAAAAATAACCGAAAAATTTTACTTATAAAATGTTCATAATGGGTTCAATTCATTTTCCAACTGTTTTGCTTACTTTTGGTTACATTTGATCTCGCTAAACCACACGTTTAATGTGAAAATCAGCTGTGCCTTTATAATTATTTCGCACCAGAAATTCAAAAAATAATTTTTAAAATTAAGTTTAACGAATTAAATAAAAATAAAGGGTGGCAAACAATCCAGTTTATACTTGTCATCTTATTCGTGCAAGGAGTAAAAATTAAATATCCTTTATATGGTTTAAAAACGAAAAAAATCGACTGCCTTTATAATTATTTCGGTGGGTGTATGTTTTATTTAAACCAATATGATTTCGAGGGACTCAATTTACACTGAAAAAGTAGATTTTCCAAGATTACAAAAAGAAAGAAATTCTTGCAGACAAAACCAAATCAAACAGAAATAAAATCATTTTTCATCACTTTTGCATTTATTTGAAATTCAAAAATATAAATAAAATATAATGTATGCACAAATATGCGATTGATTTCACTATTCCAAAAAGTAGATATGGCTATTTTTCCAAAAACAACAATTATTATCCAATAAAATTTTTTTCTCTATGATATTTAAACAAACTTTTGAAACAGAAAAACTTCTCATAATTTCTAAAGTTGAAAAAAATTAAAGTTGATAGACTCTAGATTTAGTATTTGACATTTGAAAACTTCAACTTTCAGTGAATAAAACCAAATTCTCAAAATCCTAAAGTTATATCCAACTTCGACTGAATAAAATCGCCCTAAATGCGCTTCGGATAACCTGAGAGTTTTCCTAAGAGAGGAAAAAAAAAGAGCCCTGGATTAACGGCCTCCGAGTGAGGGGCCTTCAAGACAGCCAATATGACGTTTCTTACAAGCCCGTCGGTTCTAGCAAAGGTAAGCCAAGAACATGTATTTTAGCTAAAAAACACTTAAAAGCTTTTTTGTGTCTTACCTCTGATTTGACCGTTATCAAATAAGAGGGTTCGAATACTGAAGGATTACTTTTGGCATCTGCATACATGGCACATGACCTGCAGTCACCGCCGGAGGAAGTACGTAGGCTAACAACTCAGGTTGAAAATTGGAGAGTATCTCCTTTAAAATCTTTTTCAGACCATAGTTGGATTCTCTTCCAATTAAATTTTTTTACCAAAACCCCACCCCCCTATAGAAGTCCCAAAAGAATTGACTGGAAGAATTTCGGTCAAGTTTTTACTGCAAAGCTACGTAGTATACCCAATCTGAGTACAGATACGGTTGAAGATCTTGAATCAAAGATAATAGCCTTTGAGCGAGCAATGATCACTGCCTTTAAAGTCTCTTGTCCGGTAAGACTTAGTAGCAAAACATTTCCTCCTTGGTGGAACGAAGACTTGTGTAATCTGAGGAAAATGACTAGAACAATCTTCAACATCTGCCATAAACACAAATTCTATGAACCCTATAAAGATTGCTTAAGAGTCTACAAGCGTAGCATAGCATCAGCCAAAAAGGAAAGCTGGGAGGAATACTGTCATTCTATAGAAGATATTAAGGATTCCACCAGGCTTAGCAAGGTTTTATCGAAGGAACACTCTAATCACTCGTTTCTTAAAAAGCCTGACGGATCCTGGACAATATCTCCAGCTGAATCCTTGGGATTATTAATGACTACACGAGGTGCGTGGATAGCACATCTGAAGTGAACATAAATCCCGCCTTGCTGTCAGTTACGATGGAGCAAGTAAACTTCTTGATAACGAGAGAAAATATAGCCTGGACTATTAACACTTTCTCTCCTTTTAAGTCTCCAGGCCCTGATGGTATTCTCCCTATAATGCTGCAAAATCAGCAAGAGGTAGCAGTTCCCTGGCTTGAAAAAATCCTTAAAGGCTGCCTTCTTCTCAATCATGTGCCCAAGTCATGGAGACAAGTTAGCGTGGTTTTCATACCCAAAGTGTGCAAAAGAGGACATGAATCCGCGAAGGATTTCCGGCCAATAAGTTTAACATCTTTCTTACTTAAACCCTTGGAGCGAATCTTAGAAACTCATATTAGCGATATTTTTAAAAGATGACCCTTAGCTAGTTCGCAGCATGCCTACATGAGGGGCAAATCTACGGAAACAGCCCTCCATGAAGTCGTTCGAACAATTGAGAACACGATCCCTCTTTGATGTAGAGGGAGCTTTTAACAATGTCCTAACTGAATCTATTCTCGAGGCCTTAGCAATCTTTGAAGTAGATGACTTCATCTGAAGTTGGATTATACCCATGCTAAAAGAGAGAAGAATTCAAGCAAGTTTAGGAAATTCACACTGTTCTAAATGCGTCAACAGAGGTACACCTCAAGGTGGCGTTCTTTCTCCCCTTTTATGACTTGTAGTAGGGATGGGAAAAACCGGCCGATTTAAACCGGTTTCAGCTAAAAACTACCACTGTAAGAAATTATAGCCTTACAAGAGCTACCTTAGTCAAATGTGCCACTATCTCCTGGACTATTATAATAAGTAATTAACGTTAGTCTTTAACGCATTAAATAAATAATAACGAATTCAAAAGTCTAGTAGCTTTTAATAGCGGCTTTATATTGATTTCAAAGGGTTAAAAAACGTTTTCCAATTCATATAAGTAGGCTAAATTCACAATAAGTCACATTCTTTGTACAGGAACTGATGCTCTATCATTTCCTTAAGCCAACAGTCAGACAACAATCTTGACAATGCGACCAATAGAACTCAAGGTATACATAAGTTGTTTAAGTGGCGATGTTTTGGAGACTTTTCTGTTAAATATTTTGTTTGTTTTTTTTTTTAATTCAATACTATCCAAGCATAGAGCCAAGCTTTTATCTTAAGTTCTATTTGTCGTATCGGGAAGATTAAGGTATACAGGTTTATAGGAAATGACAGATAAATCAGTCCTGCCGTCCGATAAATTTTTTCATTTTTCTTACACTTCTCTCACTTAAGCCTAGTACATACTTGTGAAGCAAGTCGTTAGGTGAATTCATAGAATTTTTGTTTATTTTCAATTTTCAAATTATTTTTTTTTTCGAAAAATATATAAGGAGAGTAGATTCACGAGTGAAAGAGATGCCCGTTCATTTTGTACGTGAACTATTGTGAAGCAAAACTCTCCAATTTTTTTTTCACCACGAAATTTCACAGGAACGTTCAAGGGTGACCAAAAAATATAAAATGCACGACTGGGTCGCACGTACTTGCTTTTGTAGTTCAAAGTATCTTTATCTTAAATATCTATTGGAAATTTAAGATTTTGTTTAGTGTTTGTCGAAAGTTTTAAAAAATTTTATTTTTAAAATTTTTTTTCAAAAACTTTAAAAAAAAAAAAATTTTTTACATTTTACACTTCAATATAATGTCTGTAAATTTTGAATAAAATTGATTTATACTTTGATACTACCAATCAATTTTTTTAAAAACGGCAACGCCATACTTCCGTTCTCCGAATTTTTTGAGAAAAAGTAAAAACGCAGTTTTGTTAGAATCAATTAGAGTATTATGTACAGTGTACACCAAATGATTACATGATTACTGAATTTCATTAGGGTACCAATAGTATTACTAGTATTACACACTTTTTTAAAGACACCCTTTCACATGAAAAAAAATGGATAGATTTGTGTTATTCGTAATTCCGTTAAGAAAGACAAAGTTTTTAATGGGGGCTACCGTTAATAAAAATTTCTCTGGGAATATTTCCCATGTTTTAAAAATGGGAACGAAAATGATCATTAAAAGTTTCCCTCGGAATTTATTGGTATCGCCAATCAATATTCTAGGGGAATTTAGACGTCATTTCATACGATTTTTTGTTCCCTGGAAATAAATTCCGTGGGAGATTCACGATAGGAAAAAAAAATTCATTGGGAATAAGATATTCTGTGGGAAACAAAATTCCCCGGGAGATTCACGATAGGGCGCAATAAATTTTGTGAGGGTAACTTTTATACCATTGATTTTATCGGACCTATTGTGGATTTTCCTTATTTCCCAAAAAAAAAAAAACACCTAAAATATTTGTATAGACTGCTTGGGTTCTTGTTTTCTGTTATAAATGAAACATTTTTACCAATTTTCATTGGTGTAACAATTTGTTCCCAGTTTTTGTGGTACTAATGCCGAGTTTATTATTATTATTATTATCATTTCTTGAAAAAAACACCCTTTCACTCAAGATGATTTTGTACACTTTATAGATTCTTAGTTCTTATACAAAACAAAACTTTTTTACCAAGTTTTAAAAATTAAAAAATATAAGTCAGCTGTTTAATACATTTCTCCCACATAGCTCAACCCATCAAAAAAACACCCTTTCATCAAAAACTTTTTTAATAACTTTTTGAATCCTTTGTCTTTGCTTTATCTAAAACCTTCATCCCGAATCTACCAGTGTAGCTTCAAAGATCATATATGTAACTACTAGTTATATGATCTTTGGTAGCATGTTTTTCACATGGGTTTCGGTAATATTTTACCTGTTGAGGTAAAAAACAAGCACCCTTTTATTTTAATGCAAAACTAGTAAGAGAAGATATCTTTGTAAGCACTGTCGGAAAGCATAGCCTGCACGACTACACATCCGATAATGGATTCAGGCTAGTCGGCTTTGCTGTGGGGCAAAATGTTGTCATAGCAAGTTTCCCTCATCTCAAGATTCATAAAGGGACATGGATATCTCCAGATCAATCAACCGTCAACCATATTGCGATCGACGCTAGACATTCCTAAAGTATTATGGACGTCCAAACGTTCCGAGGAGCCAACATTGACTCTGACCACTACCTGTAAGTAGCCAATGTACGGATGCGGATTTCCAGACCATCGCCAACACAAGGAAATGCTGTGAGGAGGTTCAACGTCGGACGACTACAATCGCTAGATTGCTTATTATTCCGATCGCGTCTCGAATAACCTCTTAAGAAGTCCTACGCCGCCAGCAGCAAGTATAGATAACCAGTGGCAACACTACCAAGAAGCCATTAGAGATGCCGCCTCTGAAGTGCTGGGTTTCAGTAGGCCACCACAACGAAACCCCTGGTTTGATGATGAATGCCGGCAAGCACATGCAGCTAAACAGAAAGCATACAAAGGGGCGCTGCACAGAAGGACCAGAGCTCCCAATGAGCTCTACAAGCGAAAAAGAACAGAGGAACATAGGCTTCTTAGGAGAAAAAAGAGGCAACACGAGAAAGAAGCAATCGTGGAAATAGAGGGATGCTATAACAGGAATGAAGTTCGTAAGTTTTACCAGAAGGTCAAGAGAACGTCTCAGGGGTATAAGCCTAGAACTGAAGCCTGCAAAGACCAACAGGGAAACATCTAGTAGAGACGCAATCGATGCTGAGAATATGGAAAGATCACTTTTGCAATCTCTACAATGGCGATGACGAAGCCAACCCCGAACAAAGACAGATTGCACTGCCGAACTATTTAAAGCAGCAGGAGATGACCTGGTTAGAAGTATGCAACAACTCATCTGCCGAATATGGTCGGGGGAAAGCATGCCCACAGAATGGAACCTCAGCATCGTATGCCCGATCCTTAAGAAAGGAGACCCTCTAACCTGCGCCAACTACAGAGGAATCAGCCTCCTTAACATCGCCTATAAGATCCTCTCTGCCGTACTATGTGAACGTCTGAAGCCGTTCGTCAACAATCTGATAGGTCCTAATCAGTGTGGCCAGGAAAGTCCACTATCGATCAAATATTCAAATTACGGGAGATCTTGGATAAAACCCAGGAACAACAAATCGATACCCATTACCTGTTCATCGATTTTAAGGCCGCGTATGACAGTATCTATAGAGATGAACTGTATAGAGTTATGACTAGTTTTGGCATCCCTGCCAAGCTCGTCCGGCTGTGCAGGATGACGATGGAGAGGTGGGTCATACATTTCACTCTGGTTTACAACACGTACGGAGTTAGTAAGTCAGACCTAGACCTACATTTAGTGCCCAAAGATACGTGACTGATATCCTCCAAAAGCATTTCTAAACAGAAAAGTTCTTGTTCTTTTTGAAAATATTGTTTTAATATGCTTAAGCACCAAATTGGGTGTAGAGTTCGGAGACCGTTTTAAGCTAGATTTTGTGTTTTGAAATTTTTTTATAAACAGTTTTATTGCTCTATTTATGCTGAATAAAATAAGTTTTAATTCATCAAAGTTCGTTAGACATTGTGGAAGTTGTGATTTTTTTACTCGAGAAAGAAATTTCAATTTATTAGGGCAATGAAACAAATGAAAAAATAATTTCGCTGTTCATAATAATGGTAGAGATTTTTTTGTGGTCTTAATTTTTTGAAATAATTTTATTCTTTGTAACTACGTTTGAAAAATTTTGATATCATTTTTGGTTGCTTAGATATATAATTTAAATACTGTTCATTTTTTCTTGCTCATGATAACACAAGTCCAATGCCCAAAAAAAAAGTGGCAATACTTTTGACCGGACCTGCCTATCTTTAAGTATTTTGACGTACTGAATCCGAATCTGAAGTCAGTTTTGCCCAAACACCCTCAAAATTATGATAAAATTGCAAAGTCATGAAAATTGGGTTTTTTTGCAATAAATTGAAATTTCTTTCTCGAGTAAAAAAATAATAACTTCCACAATTTCTAACTGATTTTAATGAAAAAAAAACTTATTTGATTCAGCATAAATAGCCCGACAAACTATTTTGGTTCTATAAAGCTTTACAGATGCAAATGTTGCTTCTGTAAAGCATTATAGAAGCAAAATTGTTAGTAGGGAGAGCTTTGAACCCTTATAACGAGATTAGCGGATAGAGGAAACTTCAGGATATTTCACAGATTGTAAACTACCCTAACACCAAGCTGTATACCAAAAATCAGCCTACATTTGTTTTCCTTTCTTAGGCCGTGTAAAATTTTTGACACTATTGAGGTGAATAAAAAATTTTCAGCTGTTAAAAATTTATTGGGCTCTGGGACCTGGTTAAATTTGAGTTAAATTTTTTGTGCAGATGGTTTTGTTTTGTTTTTTTTTTTTTAAGGAGTTTCATGACAGAATACACGGTGTAACACTCAAAATATACGCGGGCGGAGACCTATCAGGTTTTGTAGAGCTAGTCGCACTGAATACGAAACGGTATTTGAAAATCCCCTAACACCCCCAAAATCTGGAGTTACGGGCAAAAAACGGTTTTTTGGACCTTCACCCCTTGAAAAAATTCTAGCTTCGACAATTTTTTACCCATTTTCGATTTTTTTACAGTTTCTGATAGAAGATAAATATACCTTTTTAACAATGTATAAAACATGTAACTCGGATAAACCAGTTTTCTGTTTAAGTAATTTATTTACTAAAATTCATAGTCTGGACAAAAATAGTATAAAATGAGTTTTAAAAAAATTTTTTTCCCCTATTTTTAACTTTGAAATCGATTATTTCAAAAACTATTGGTAATATTATATTGACTTAAAAATTAGAATCAAATGCACAATTTTGCCTTTTGGAAATGGTATCATTTATTACTGTAAGTGTTGCCGTTGTTTTTTAATAATTTTTTTTTATTTTGATAATTTTTTTTAGAAAAATGCCCCTCCCACCTAAACGGGGGGAGATAGACCCCCCTCTCAAAGAAAAAAAAATGTTTGTATTGAGCTCCTCTACAAAAACCCTTCATCAAATCTTGGCGCCCAACTTATCCTACTACGTGCCGAAACAACATTTTTGTTCTATACCTAAAAGTTCGAATTTCTGTATCTGGGTTGAAATCGAAAAATTTTTTTTTCTAAGCCAATTTTGAAGTGATTTTCATAAAAAATACCTCGATCAATTGGGAAATAGATATAGTTTTAGAATATATTTTTTAAATAGCATGTTGTTTTGAAAACATATACTTTAAATTGATGCCGAAGTTGGGCAAATGACAAAAATAATTGAATTTTTGAACTTTGACATCTTATAAATTCTAAGTGGTTTAACCGAGTTACATGTTTTATACCTTGTTAAAAAGGTATATTTATCTTCTATCAGAAACTGTAAAAAAATCGAAAATGGGTAAAAAATTGTAGAATCTACAATTTTTTCAATGGGTGAAGGTACAAAAAACCGTTTTTTGCCCGTAACTCCAGATTTTGGGGGTGTTAGGGGATTTTCAAATACTGTTTCGTATTCAGCTCGACTAGCTCTACAAAACCTGATAGGTCTCCGCCCGCGTATATTTTAAAACCTCATTTTTGTAACACCGTGATATTAAACAATAAGCTGTACAGCTGAAATTTTTTTGATGACCTCAATAGTGTCAAAAATTGTACACGGTGTTTACTATTTAACGCAATTCACACACGGCCTTAGACAATTTTTCGTCTATTTTTACTGGGCTATAAGCCATACAGCTAAAAAAAATTTTATTCGCCTCAATAGTTTCACCAATTTAACACAGAAACATAAAATAAGATTTAAAACTTAAACTAGCTGCGTTCCTTTGGCCTTAAGTATCTACTACTAAGTACTTCTGGTTGTATTCAACTCCATTTCTTCTATAGAAAAAATGTCTTTGAATGGATTCAGAAGTACTAAAAAGTACTTTGCTGAGCCCAAAAGAACATAGCAATTAAAATAAAAAACTAGACTGCCTACTGCACTCTTGCGCCATTATTTTGATTGTTTGAATTTTTTTTTTTTTTTTTTCAATTTTACTTGTCAAATGCTTGTGTTCAGAACTCAACTCATCAAATGTAACTATACTTAAGAACGTAAAAATTGTATATGCATGGAATTTAGGTTTAGTATGATTATAAATTTGGAATTTTATTAGCAGAGTTCTGCTAAATAAATAAACTAAATTAAATCAATTAATCGATCGCGCTCCGAACAAGCTCAGAACACGTTCAGAACAAATATTACCAATAGTTTTTGAAATAATCGATTTCAAAGTTAAAAATAGGGGAAAAATTTTGTTTTAAAACTCATTTTATACTATTTTTGTCCAGACTGTAAATTTTAGTAAATAAATTACTTAAACAGAAAACTGCCTCAATTAATTCCTTATCGAACAGTGTAAACTATATATTTCTATGTCTCCTAGTTTTTGAGAAAATTGAAAAATAAAAACAAATAAAAACAAAAAATATTTTGAAAAAAGAAAAATCTGATAAAATAATTTTTCAATTTTCCCAAAAACTAGAAGACATAGAAACATATAGTTTTCACTGTTCGATATAGAATTAATTGAGGCAGTTTTCTGTTTAAGTAATTTATTTACTAAAATTCATAGTCTGGACAAAAATAGTATAAAATGAGTTTTAAAAAAATTTTTTTCCCCTATTTTTAACTTTGAAATCGATTATTTCAAAAACTATTGGTAATATTATATTGACTTAAAAATTAGAATCAAATGCACAATTTTGCCTTTTGGAAATGGTATCATTTATTACTGTAAGTGTTGCCGTTGTTTTTTAATAATTTTTTTTTATTTTGATAATTTTTTTTAGAAAAATGCCCCTCCCACCTAAACGGGGGGAGATAGACCCCCCTCTCAAAGAAAAAAAAATGTTTGTATTGAGCTCCTCTACAAAAACCCTTCATCAAATCTTGGCGCCCAACTTATCCTACTACGTGCCGAAACAACATTTTTGTTCTATACCTAAAAGTTCGAATTTCTGTATCTGGGTTGAAATCGAAAAATTTTTTTTTCTAAGCCAATTTTGAAGTGATTTTCATAAAAAATACCTCGATCAATTGGGAAATAGATATAGTTTTAGAATATATTTTTTAAATAGCATGTTGTTTTGAAAACATATACTTTAAATTGATGCCGAAGTTGGGCAAATGACAAAAATAATTGAATTTTTGAACTTTGACATCTTATAAATTCTAAGTGGTTTAACCGAGTTACATGTTTTATACCTTGTTAAAAAGGTATATTTATCTTCTATCAGAAACTGTAAAAAAATCGAAAATGGGTAAAAAATTGTAGAATCTACAATTTTTTCAATGGGTGAAGGTACAAAAAACCGTTTTTTGCCCGTAACTCCAGATTTTGGGGGTGTTAGGGGATTTTCAAATACTGTTTCGTATTCAGCTCGACTAGCTCTACAAAACCTGATAGGTCTCCGCCCGCGTATATTTTAAAACCTCATTTTTGTAACACCGTGATATTAAACAATAAGCTGTACAGCTGAAATTTTTTTGATGACCTCAATAGTGTCAAAAATTGTACACGGTGTTTACTATTTAACGCAATTCACACACGGCCTTAGACAATTTTTCGTCTATTTTTACTGGGCTATAAGCCATACAGCTAAAAAAAATTTTATTCGCCTCAATAGTTTCACCAATTTAACACAGAAACATAAAATAAGATTTAAAACTTAAACTAGCTGCGTTCCTTTGGCCTTAAGTATCTACTACTAAGTACTTCTGGTTGTATTCAACTCCATTTCTTCTATAGAAAAAATGTCTTTGAATGGATTCAGAAGTACTAAAAAGTACTTTGCTGAGCCCAAAAGAACATAGCAATTAAAATAAAAAACTAGACTGCCTACTGCACTCTTGCGCCATTATTTTGATTGTTTGAATTTTTTTTTTTTTTTTTTCAATTTTACTTGTCAAATGCTTGTGTTCAGAACTCAACTCATCAAATGTAACTATACTTAAGAACGTAAAAATTGTATATGCATGGAATTTAGGTTTAGTATGATTATAAATTTGGAATTTTATTAGCAGAGTTCTGCTAAATAAATAAACTAAATTAAATCAATTAATCGATCGCGCTCCGAACAAGCTCAGAACACGTTCAGAACAAATATTACCAATAGTTTTTGAAATAATCGATTTCAAAGTTAAAAATAGGGGAAAAATTTTGTTTTAAAACTCATTTTATACTATTTTTGTCCAGACTGTAAATTTTAGTAAATAAATTACTTAAACAGAAAACTGCCTCAATTAATTCCTTATCGAACAGTGTAAACTATATATTTCTATGTCTCCTAGTTTTTGAGAAAATTGAAAAATAAAAACAAATAAAAACAAAAAATATTTTGAAAAAAGAAAAATCTGATAAAATAATTTTTCAATTTTCCCAAAAACTAGAAGACATAGAAACATATAGTTTTCACTGTTCGATATAGAATTAATTGAGGCAGTTTTCTGTTTAAGTAATTTATTTACTAAAATTCATAGTCTGGACAAAAATAGTATAAAATGAGTTTTAAAAAAAATTTTTTCCCCTATTTTTAACTTTGAAATCGATTATTTCAAAAACTATTGGTAATATTATATTGATTTAAAAATTAGAATCAAATGCACAATTTTGCCTTTTGGAAATGGTATCATTTATTACTGTAAGTGTTGCCGTTGTTTTTTAATAATTTTTTTTTATTTTGATAATTTTTTTTAGAAAAATGCCCCTCCCACCTAAACGGGGGGAGATAGACCCCCCTCTCAAAGAAAAAAAAATGTTTGTATTGAGCTCCTCTACAAAAACCCTTCATCAAATCTTGGCGCCCAACTTATCCTACTACGTGCCGAAACAACATTTTTGTTCTATACCTAAAAGTTCGAATTTCTGTATCTGGGTTGAAATAGAAAAATTTTTTTTTCTAAGCCAATTTTGAAGTGATTTTCATAAAAAATACCTCGATCAATTGGGAAATAGATATAGTTTTAGAATATATTTTTTAAATAGCATGTTGTTTTGAAAACATATACTTTAAATTGATGCCGAAGTTGGGCAAATGACAAAAATAATTGAATTTTTGAACTTTGACATCTTATAAATTCTAAGTGGTTTAACCGAGTTACATGTTTTATACCTTGTTAAAAAGGTATATTTATCTTCTATCAGAAACTGTAAAAAAATCGAAAATGGGTAAAAAATTGTAGAATCTACAATTTTTTCAATGGATGAAGGTACAAAAAACCGTTTTTTGCCCGTAACTCCAGATTTTGGGGGTGTTAGGGGATTTTCAAATACTGTTTCGTATTCAGCTCGACTAGCTCTACAAAACCTGATAGGTCTCCGCCCGCGTATATTTTAAAACCTCATTTTTGTAACACCGTGATATTAAACAATAAGCTGTACAGCTGAAATTTTTTTGATGACCTCAATAGTGTCAAAAATTGTACACGGTGTTTACTATTTAACGCAATTCACACACGGCCTTAGACAATTTTTCGTCTATTTTTACTGGGCTATAAGCCATACAGCTAAAAAAAATTTTATTCGCCTCAATAGTTTCACCAATTTAACACAGAAACATAAAATAAGATTTAAAACTTAAACTAGCTGCGTTCCTTTGGCCTTAAGTATCTACTACTAAGTACTTCTGGTTGTATTCAACTCCATTTCTTCTATAGAAAAAATGTCTTTGAATGGATTCAGAAGTACTAAAAAGTACTTTGCTGAGCCCAAAAGAACATAGCAATTAAAATAAAAAACTAGACTGCCTACTGCACTCTTGCGCCATTATTTTGATTGTTTGAATTTTTTTTTTTTTTTTTTCAATTTTACTTGTCAAATGCTTGTGTTCAGAACTCAACTCATCAAATGTAACTATACTTAAGAACGTAAAAATTGTATATGCATGGAATTTAGGTTTAGTATGATTATAAATTTGGAATTTTATTAGCAGAGTTCTGCTAAATAAATAAACTAAATTAAATCAATTAATCGATCGCGCTCCGAACAAGCTCAGAACACGTTCAGAACAAAAAAAGAAACACAAATTTAAAGCTCTGAATGTTCAGAGGCAGCGCTGCCACCCCAAGTGCAATATACCGCAGTAGATTTTTAAATATAAAATATGCAAACAACATTTAAATCACAGAAATACATGTAGGATCGCTACATTTAGTACACACATATACATTTAGTACATCGCATGCGCGTAATTTTGTTTGTTTTTATTGTAAATATCAAAACAAATTGCTAAGAAAAAAGCTTTAACTTTGAATTAATTTTTTTTGATATGATGCTGCAAGTGTTATGATGGGGAGGAAGGTTTAGAATTTTGAATGGATGAGTTAAATAAATTAACTACAAAAGAACTTCAAACTATTTTAAAGGAACTGAAAGTGTCATATCGATATAATTTTAAAATTGAATTAGTTGAGAGGTTATATAATAATATAAGAGGTAAAGGTATGCAAGTTGGTAGTTTTTTAGAGGAAAGAGCAAAAAAAGAAACGGAAAAAGAAATTGATGATACAACTGATGAAAGCGGAACTGAACAATTAAATAAAGAGGAAGTTGAAGAAGATTTAAAAGTTGCTGCAAAGATGTCGGAGGTCAATCATTTCGTTTTTAAAGATGTTGAGGAATCGTTGGACAGATCTTCGGGCGAAGCGGGGAAAAACGTTGTGCTTTGGTTAAAAGATTTTGAAGACACTTCAACAGTGTGTAAATGGAATCCTATACAAAAATATCTGTATGCTAGGCGTTTGTTAAAAGGAGCTGCCAAACTGGCAATTGAATCGCAAAGTGGTATTTGCAGTTGGGATGATTTAAAGAAGTTTTTGTTGGAAGAGTTTAATGATGCACCGTCTTGTATAAGTATTCATAAAGAGCTTGAGTCTAGGAAAAAGAAATCTAACGAAACTTTTTTAGAATATATGTATGCAATGAAACATATTGCGATGAAGGGAACTTTCGATGACATCTCTTTAATATCCTATATTATTCAAGGTATTTCAGATATAGTCCAGTAATTTTAGGTTTTATCTGCGGAAAAATTCCTACTGGGCTGAATTTTGGTATACAGCTTAATGACGGCTTTGTTATGAAGATGTAAAAAATCGACATTGATATCGTGTCCGCGTTAAGAGATATAGGGGTCAAAAGGTCACAAAAACTGGTTTTTCACGATTTTTAGCAAAAC
The DNA here is from genome assembly GCF_945859705.1 of Episyrphus balteatus. Taxonomy (NCBI): domain Eukaryota; kingdom Metazoa; phylum Arthropoda; class Insecta; order Diptera; family Syrphidae; genus Episyrphus; species Episyrphus balteatus. The sequence goes on along the minus strand of NC_079134.1, from coordinate 76,019,941 downwards.
GGTAAGTCTTATCAAAAAATATTCACCACCGTTTCTTAGGTATAACGATTCAAAAAGTTGAAGTTTAGTTGTAATCGTCATAATCCTATTCCTGAAAAAAAACTCCTAACTGAAAAGTTCCTGAAATTTCATTATTTTTTTAGCTTGAATTCGTTCCTCAACTGTTAAGAATATGGGGAAACCAAAAAAAAATGGAAATTTTCGCCATTTTTCCGATTGGGGCCCTTCTCCCGAAACCATTTCCCTGGGAATTTTTGTTTAGAATATGTCTGAAAATATACAGGGTGTGCAATAGAGAATGGACAACCCTAAAACGGCTTATAGCTACACTTATGATTGTTCTAAAAACAGATAGAAAAAAGATCTATCGCAACCCGTTCATAAAATATTGGCTTTTTTTCGTTCAGTGTATTTTAAATTTTATCATTTTATGTTTTCGTTCACTGCAACCACGAATGAACGAATTTTATTTATTTCTTTTTTTTATAATTTTCTACAATAATTGTATGAGTACATAAACGCTTTAAAAACTGCACAGTTATTGCACATTTTCGTGAAAAAATTTTTGAAATCTGTTTTTTGATGCAAAATGTAAAAAAAGGATTTTATGAAAAATTTTAAATACCTGTAGTATAAAATAAATCTATAGAAACCTAGGTGGCCAACTTTCTTAAAAATATTCCCCTTAGACGAGAATATTTTTAAGAAAGTTGGGCACCTAGGTTTCCATAGATTTATTTTATACCACAAGTGTTTGAAATTTTTCATAAAATACTTTTTTTACATTTTGCATCGAAAAACTGGTTTAAAATTTTTTTTAAGGAAAATGTGCAATAGCTTCGAAAATTTTAAATTGTTTATGTACTCATCCAATTATTGTAGAAAATTATAAAAAAAAGAAATAAATAAAATTCATTCATTCGTGGTTGTAGTGAACGAAAACATAAGATGATTAAATTTAAAATACACTGAACGAAAAAAAGCCAATATTTTATGAATTGGTTGCGATAGAACTTTTTTCTATCTGTTTTTAGAACAGTCATAAGTGTAGCTATAAGCTGTTTTAGGGTTGTCCATTCTCTATTGCACACCCTGTATATTTTCAGACATATTCTAAACAAAAATTCCCAGGGAAATGGTTTCGGGAGAAGGGCCCCAATCGGAAAAATGGCGAAAATTTCCATTTTTTTTTTGGTTTCCCCATATTCTTAACAGTTGAGGAACGAAATCCAAGCTAAAATAAAATGCACGACTGGGTCGCACGAACTTGCTCTTGGAGTTAAAGTTGCTTAAATTTTTAAGACTTTTTATATAGAAATTTGGAAAAAAAAAATAAAATTCGTAAAAAAAAAAAAAAAAATAAAATCTGAAATTAAATTGCCCTCCAAAACATGTATGCAGTTTTGATTGATATATTAACGTGCATTTTTGGAAAAAAAATTTTCAAAATCGTTAGAGCCGTTTTTTAAAAAAACAATTTTTTATATATAATTTTTTGGAAAAAAAAGTTTTAAAACAAAATTGGTATGCCATTTTGTAGAAATCACTAATTAACATCTAAAAACAAAATTTCAAAAAAATTCAATGTCCCGTTTTCGAAAATTTGATTTTTCAAAAAAAAATTTTCAAAATTTTTTTAAAAATCCAAAAATTATTTTTTTGAAAATTTAATTTTTGGTTTATATTTAAATTATATAAATGCTTCTTCACAAAAAGTTTCGTTGAAATCGAATAAGAAGTTTCGGAGATATTCGAATTTGAAAAAAACGGTTCTATGGCAGGTACCGTTAATAATGATTAAAAAAAAAAATTTTCATTGAAATATAGACCTTAGTTTAAAACTAACATTTGAATTTTTTAAACAAAATCGTTGGAGCCATTTTCGAGATATTTCAATTTTACTTATATCGGTATATGACAAGTACCTTTATTTTTGGTCCAAAAAAATTAATTCCAAAAACCCCTCTGGAGAGTCGCTTAATAACGCTACATAACAAGTTTGACATTAATCGGTCCATCCGTTTATGCTGTAGCTCCTTATACAGACAGACAGACAGACAGACAGACTGACAGACAGACAGACAGACGGACTTCCGGGATCCACTTTTTTGGCATTGTCTACCATCGTAATGTCATGGAAAAATGCTATCTCAACTTTTTTTTTTTGTACGAATGCATAACTTGATATATAGTACCTATATCGCAAGTAAAAATAATGAAATTTCAGGAACTTTTCAGTTAGGAGTTTTTTTTTTTCAGGAATAGGATTATGACGATTACAACTAAACTTCAACTTTTTGAATCGTTATACCTAAGAAACGGTGGGTATTAGGAAAAAAAGTGTCATGACACTTTTTATATATAATAATCTGGTCTACAATTCTTGCATTGAATATTTTTTGATAAGACTTACCGTTTTGCTGAAAATCGTGAAAAACCAGTTTTTGTGACCTTTTGACCCCTATATCTCTTAACGCGGACACGATATCAATGTCGATTTTTCACATTTTCATTACAAAGCCGTCATTAAGCTGTATACCAAAATTCAGCCAAGTAGGAATTTTTCCGCAGATTGGGCTTAAAAATGACTAAAATGACTGGGCTAATAGCCCTTTGAATAAAACTGTGTTGTATGAAGCAACGAGCTTGGAGGAGCTTAAGAAAAAGTTTTTAGTTTATGAAACTATTAAAAGTCATCTACCGACGACAAGTGGTTATAGAAACCAAAATCAATCTCAAAATTTTAAAACGAATTTTTCAAATAACTCAAAAAATTTTGTGAGTCAAAAACGTTGCACGAATTGTGGTTCCTTATCACATAACCAAGATGTTTGTCCAAACAAAAGTAAAGGTGCTAGATGTTTTGCATGTAGCGAGTTTGGGCATATTTCTACAAATTGTCCAAAGAAAGAAGTCAGAAATTCGAACGCAAATGTTAAAAGAATTAACAGACTAGACTGTTGTGTAAAGGTTAAGATAGCTGGGGAAGTTTACGATGTTTTGGTGGATACGGAAGCGGATGTGTCGATAATTCAGAAAAGCGTTTGGAGGCGGAATGGTGCTGCTGCGATTGATGGGCTTGGAGAAAATTTGTTCGGATTTGGCGATGGTAAAGCGAAGCGTAGTCTTGGGTCATGTTTACTTGATGTTTTCATTGGATTATTATTCAATTCGATTCCATATCGTTCCAGATGAATGGATGTCAGATTGCATGATTTTAGGAAAGAATTTTTTAAGCGTTGCTAAGGTTAGCATTTAAAATGGTTATATTTCTGTATCTAAGATTCCAGAAGCTTTCATTTTAGAAGAAAATAACATTTCAAAGATCGAAGTTGATGAAGTGTTAGAAAAGAATGATTTAAATTCAATTCTTGATACAAAACTAAATCATATAACAGATTACGAAATTAAAAATCAGATAAGAGATTTGATAAATAACTATGAGCCATGTAAACCAGATAAGAGTTTGGTAGAAATGAGAATCGTGTTGGCCGATGATCGCCCAGTTTTTCAAAAGCCAAGAAGGTTAGCGCCAAAAGAAAAGGAAGATGTAAAGAAGCAGATAGATACTTGGCTTTCGGAAGGAATAATACGTCACAGTTATTCAGATTACGCTAGTCCAATAGTATTAGTGAAGAAAAAAGATGGATCTAATCGAATATGTATCGATTATCGAATGTTTAATGCAAAAATAATAAAAGATCGACATCCACTTCCTTTCATAGAGGAAATCTTAGAAGATTTAGCTGAAGGAAAATTTTTTGTTGTTCTAGATTTCAAAAATGGATTTTTTCACGTGCCAGTTGAAAAAGAGAGTCAAAAGTACACAGCATTTGTAACGCCAGACGGGCATTATGTATTTCTTAAGGCACCTTTTGGTCTTTGTAATTCGCCATCGGTTTTCCAAAGATTTATAAATGCAGTTTTTGAAAGGCTTTTAAGATCGAATTGGCTGAGAATTTTTGTTGATGATCTTTTTATCCAAGCTAAAAGTCCTGAAGAATGTCTGGAAAAGCTTATACTTGTTTTCGAAGTTGCTGCTGATAATGGACTTGTTATAAACTGGAAGAAATGTAAATTCATCACTGAAAAAATTGAGTTCCTAAGCCATATCGTAGAAAATGGATCATTGAAACCGTCGCAAGAAAAACTTAATGCGGTTCAAAATTTCCCGAAGCCAGACACGGTTAAGAAAATTCAGTCCTTTCTTGGACTCACAGGTTTTTTCAGGCGGTTCATCGCAGGATATGCAGTTATTGCGAAACCTTTATCGGACTTGCTACGTAAAGAAACGATATTTAATTTTGGTCCGAATCAAGTCGAAGCATTTGAAACTTTGAAAGTTGCTTTATGTACAGATCCAGTTTTGAAGCTTTACAATCCATGGTTGGAGACGGAATTGAATACTGATGCAAGTAAGGTTGGATATGGAGGTGTCTTATTTCAAAGACACGATGACAATGAAATGCATCCTGTTTTTTATATGAGTAATAAGTCAACAAAATCGGAAATGAATTATACAAGCTATGAACAGGAGGTTTTAGCAATCGTTAAGTGTTTGCAGAAGTTAAGGGTGTATCTTTTGGGAATACAGTTTAAACTTTATACGGACTGCAAGGCTTTTACAGCTACTATGAGGAAGAAGGAGCTATGTACTAGAGTTGCCAGGTGGGCAATATTTTTGCAAGATTTTAAGTGCGAAGTCATCCATAGAGCGGGTACATCGATGAGGCACGTGGACGCACTAAGTCGTTATCCTGTGATAATGAGGGTGGAAGATGGTGTTCTGTATCGAGTTAGAAAGGCGCAAGAGACAGATGAATTTTGTTCGCTGGTTTCAAGTATTTTGAAGCACGAAGAACACGAAGATTTTGTAATGCGCAATGGTGTTCTGTATAAGTTTGTTGAAGGTGATTACTCTTTGGTCCCAAAAAAGCTGCAACGAGAAGTACTGAAGGGCATACACGAGCAAGGTCACATGAATGCTAGGAAGGTTGAAGTGTTAGCAAGGAAGGATTATTATATTCCAAGTTTGTCTTCAAAAATCAAACAAATGATCGCGAACTGTATACCATGCATTCTTGGAGCGAGGAAAAGTGGAAAGCAGGAGTGTTTACTCAACCCAATCGAGAAGTTTGATGTTTTCATCTTGATCATCTTGGACCTTTGAATTCGACAGCTAAAAGCTACAAACATATGTTGGTTATCGTCGATGCTTTTTCTAAATTTACTTGGATCTTCGCGGTAAAATCAACAGGAGCTGAAGAAGTTTTGAAAAAGTTGTTGATCCAGAGCGAAACTTTTGGAGATCCAGTAAGGGTGGTAACGGACAGAGGGTCTGCTTTTACGTCCAATCTATTCAAGGAGTATTGTGAAGAAAGGAACATTACAGAAACGGACAGGTGGAAAGAATCAACCGCACTATTGTTGAAATACTAACAAAAATGTCAATTGATGCTCCTGATAAGTGGTTTAAACATGTACCAAGACTGCAAAGTATCATAAACTCGAACATAAATCGTAGCACAAATAAGACTCTGTTTGAATTAATGTTCGGTGTTCGTATGAAATGTGTTCAGAATTTCGAGCTGAGAAAGCTGATGGAAGAGTATCTTATCGAAGAATTCGAAGATGAGAGAAAGGAGATGCGAAGCCAGGCTAAAGAGCAAATTGCGAAGGTCCAAGAAGAAAACAGAAAGGGGTACAACCGCAAAAGAAAAGCAGCTAAGCAGTACAAGTTGGGTGATCTGGTTGCGATTAAGAAAACACAATTTGCACCTGGATCCAAGTTATATCCATTGTATCTTGGCCCGTACGAAGTCGTAAAAGTAAAAAGAAACGACGGATATGAAGTTCATAAAGTTGGAGATCACGAGGGACCGAATTCTACCTCGTCATCAGCCGACTTTATGAAACCATGGCGGAACGAAGATGGTAGTGAATGCGATGAGATTGAAAGCGATGAGAATGAAAGCGATGATGAAGATGGTGATGAAGATGATGATGTAGCCAATGTTAAGCGATGTTTTATACGTTTCTGAAGATGACTGGTCGTCTGAGGCAGCCGACAAGCAGGATGGCCGAATGTAGGATCGCTACATTTAGTACACACAAAAAACATCCTAAATTAAAGCCAAACATTTGGGCAATCACACTATTATTTGCCATTTCAAATAATTCCAAATAATTCCATCTTTATGTAAAGTAATTCGTCTAAGATTTAAAGTATAAAAAGTAAATGAAAATTATTCGGTAAAAGAATTGTGCAAAGTAAAGTAAAGAAAAGAAAAGTAAAGTAAAGTCAAATTAAAGTCAAGTCAAAGTCAAGTTAAAGTCAAAGCAAAGATCTATTTTTTTTAAATTTAATTATTTAATATTAAATCCCTTTAGTGAATAAACATTTAAACTTTTTTTTTATTAAAATTAACATTAAAACCCTAATTAGAATTTACAAATAATTTTATCAGTGAATTAAAACTATTCAAACTATAATCTGTCGTGTTTTTTTCATCTAATCCTTTCCCCCCCCCCCCCCTACATACATTTTACTTATAAATAAAAACAGCAAAAATTAAAAAATTAACTCAACAGTAAAAAAAAAAAAAAACAGCTCTTTCTTCGGTTATACGTCATTTCACAACTTTTTGTTCGCCCGGAGTCGTAACAGGTATTGCGAGTTTCGCCTTTCCCCATTAGCCGAAATAAAACTGAGCAAAGAGATGTCGATAACATCTCAAATTACCTGAAAAAGAGTTAAAAATACGGCAAGTTTCCCGAAGATAAACAAACAAAAAAGAAAAAATTGGCAGCCACCGGGGATTGAACCTTCAACACTTTGGTCACTTGACGAAAGCTTTACCAACGTCCTATATCACTGTTGGAAATAAGAGCTATAAAATGCAACAAAAGCTGAAGTCCGACAAAAATTAAAAAGATTCTTACGTTGTTTCAATTTTAATTTAAAGATGTTTCATGTTAATTTTTTTCAGTATTAAATCAACGTTGAACATATTAAATATTACATTTTACGTCATGTTTTTTTATCTCAGTGAACTTACAAGTGACAAGTGAAAAACAAAATACACTTCCAACCAATCTTCATCAGCTGAAATCTGCAGTGAAGGAACAAACAGAGAATATTATAAGTGTTCTAAACATAACTAAACAGATGACTTCAAGTTGTCATATGCGCTAGATCTTGTCTCAAATGTTTTACAGTTTTGTTATCAGTTTCAGTTTTCAGAGCTTGAGTTCTTAAATTGTGTTTATCACTTTTTTGGTTGATACTGTCGCTCATTAGCATTTTTTGACTATCTATAAAATAAGCAAACACACAAAAATATGGACAAGAATTTTAAAGCAATTTAAAATAAGATACAGTGGTCTAATTACAGAAGCAAAGTTAAAGCGTAGTTATAAGTTAAAAAAAAAACTCGTGTAAAAATTCGTGTGTTGGTTAAGGAAAGTATAGCCATCAAATATGTATTCTGTGAAGATATTAAAAATCTTTGACAACTAAAAATTTATCATTTCACAGGGTCAAAAACGTATCCTTGGTTAAATATTAAAAACTGTTCACACACGTCCTTAATAACTGAAATAAATGCAGCAAGGTACCTACCACGAAGGTACCTACTCAAAATCATACGATAAATTGTAGACTTGCTCTTGCCTCATTTATGGTGTCAAAAAAAGTAAAGGACCTTGTTATATCAAGATTCAACAAAATTAACACAAAATCTGGAGCCAATAAACACATGACAGGAAAGCAACACTGCAATTGGATTTAATTTTAAGTACTATAGACGACCATCACAAATAGATATAGACTTATCGTTTCTAATAAGTATTCCCTTTTCCTCTATCGACCGACGAAAATTAATAGAAAAATGTATTTATACCTTCATTATCCAATTGACTATTCAGTAGACCAAAACAAAATTACTGATTGGAAAATGCACATAGAAAATGTTCACAACTTTTAATTGAAAGGGGTATAAAAGTTCTTATCTTAAGAATTTTTCTTGAACATAATTCATACAATTAAACTCAAAATTAATTCAGATCAGATAATGTGCAATGTTTCATAACAAACCTACTTCTTATTTTGCGGAAATGTGTTTTACAAGAAAACGATGATTCTCTTGTTGGACTAGGAGAGCACTGACAGCTATGGATACGTGATATTATTTTGCAAATTATGTCCACTTTAAAACTTAATGTATTTATTTACTTTGCGCCAAGATTCTACTTCAAATCATAATCGACCAATTAAACAGTTTTTATTTAATAATCGACCTTGAACCCGCGGCTTGATATTACACGACTGTTTCTAGTTGAACGTTGTACTTAGGGCAAATAATTACTAATCAGTGGCACAGATACCAAGAAGGAGATCGGAAACTTTCGTACGTTTTATCCCCCAAAACCCCCCTTCAAACAAGAAACGGAGTTCAGAAAAGACACTCCGACCGCGAAAGACGGGGTTGCACTCACACACTTGCAACTTTTTGTATATGAACACAAAGTCGAAGGAGAAATCGTGGTGAAAATACCTATACATATAAAATCGGCTCCGCGGTGATTCTAATATCTATACTAATTTGAGACGCCTTCGGACCAGTTTCTGCCTCGAAGTCGGACTCAGCTCCGCCTGAGGCGGAGCGGATTCGCACCAAGGTCGGACCTGTTTGCTTGAAGGGCCATTTGTTTATTTTGTATTAGCTGCGTTCCTTTGGGAATATTTTTCTACTGCTTAGTACTTAAAACTACTTTGAGCTACTTTTGCTATATTGAAAAAGTAGTTCAAAGCAGCTTTAAGTACTAAGCAGTAGATAAATATTCTCAAAGGAACGCAGCTATTGTTGTAAATTCTTTTGTATCAGCCCTTCAAGCAAACAAGTTCGACCTCGGTCCTAAGCCGCTCCGCCTCAGGCGGAGGTGAGTCCGACTTCGGCTCAGAAACGGGTCCGAAGGCGGCTCAAATTAGTATGGAAATTATAATCACCGCGGAGCCGATTTTATTGTATTGTTTTTTTCACCACGATTTCTCCTTCGACTTTGTGTTCATACACAAAGAGTTGCAAGTGTGTGAGTGCAACCCCGTTTTTCTCGGTCGGAGTGTCTTTTCCGAACTCCGTTTTCTTGCTTGAAGGGCAGTTGTACAAACGTGGTTCAGCCTCGGATCAGGAATTTAATTCGCCGATTTCGGCGGACTAGCAGTGGATCAATTTTGGCTCAAGGATGGATTTAGCTATTTCAACCTATATGAACCTAGAATCAGTTCTAAAAATCAATTTTACCACCGAATTCAGAAGATAAAAGTTGCTGAACCACGGATTAGTTCATCCTCGGATCAACGTTTGAACTCGTTTCAACTCATTTGCTGTGTTGTACAATCGAGGTTCAGGTCTTAACCCAGTGCTGAACCACGATCAGAAGTTACCCACCGATATTGGTGGGTTAGCAGTGGTTCAGCCATGGATCAGTTGATTTTAAGGGGAAAAAAATGTTGCTTTCTCACTTTAATCTGAGTTTTTTTGATGGGGTGGTTTTTTTTTTTTTGTTTTGGATTTGTTTGTTTTCATTAAAATAATGCTTTATTTTGTGTATTTTCTTCCAAATCACAATTAATACATGGACGATAATGTTCACGAACTGTGTGCTTTATAAAATAACAACAACTGACAGTTACATTACAGGCCGCCTCCACAGGAGATAATTTTTGTCATGTTGACGTGTCTTAACAAGGAATGTCTTCCCTTAAAGCAAACAAGTCCGACCTCGGTCCAAATCCGCTCCGCCTCAGGCGGAGGTGAGTCCGACTTCGGCTCAGAAACGGGTCCGAAGGCGGCTCAACTAGTATAGAAATTATAATCACCGCGAAGTCGATTGCATATGTATTGGTGTGGCGAAAATCTCCTTTCTGAGAAAACGGGGCCGAAGTCGGAATGAATGACGTCCGGCGTTGGAATGAAAAAAAAAAATGGCGCTTGACATTTGGAAGCATTTGCAAACAAAGCAGAACACGAATTATTTTCTTTTTCTTAAATTTTTTTATTGTGTTTTTTTTTTTTTTAACACAAAATTTTATTTTATTGTATTCGTTGATACAGCTGCTGGAGAATTTGCATCATTGAATAATATTGTAGCTGTTGTGCGTTGTGGGAAGTTTAGGTTAGGGTGAAAATTCTCAGCTAGCGTGGCATTATTGAACCATGGTATAAAAAGACAAGGTATGATCATTAGAGCCGCCATCTTACAAAATGGGGTACTAAGGTTTTGACGTTTGGCATTTGGCAAAGTCAAAAGCAACAACAAATTCCAAGACAAATTTGTTTACAACAGCAATTTCAATGGGCTGGGCTGTCAAAACCTTAAGTAGCCATAAGTTTTGACAGTTCTCGATACTGAGTTTTTTCTAATGATCATACCTTCTCTTTTTATACCATGTTATTGAACTCCTTGAAAAACAACAAAATGATAAATTATTAATTATAAAATCGCAGAAGCACGTTAAGCAATTCATACCTTTTTTTGAAATAAAATTTTCCATATTAATAAAACAATGTATTTAGTTTTAGAACGAGGCACGACCCGACCACCGACGAGATACTGCAACAAACGACAAATAATAACAAAATGACGCATTACCTTGTCTTGTTGTCTTTGTCTTTCCTACGTTCGTTTTCCTTTTCTCACTTTTTCACCACGATTCTCCTTCGACTTTGTATTCATACACAAAAAAATGCAAGTGTGTGAGTGCAACCCCGTTTTTCTCGGTCGGAGGTCAGAGTGTCTTTTCTGAACTCCGTTTTCTTGCTTGAAGAGTTGTGAAGGTTCTTGTTATGTTAGACAACCGCCCTTCAAGCAAGAAAACGGAGTTCAGAAAAGACACTCCGACCTCCGACCGCGAAAGACGGGGTTGCACTCACACACTTGCAACTTTTTGTATATGAACACAAAGTCGAAGGAGAAATCGTGGTGAAAAAAACAATACAATAAAATCGGCTCCGCGGTGATTATAATTTCCATACTAATTTGAGCCGCCTTCGGACCAGTTTCTGCCTCGAAGTCGGGCTCAGCTCCGCCTGAGGCGGAGCGGATTCGGACCGAGGTCGAACCTCTGATTTTGTCTGAACACGATTGTCTAACATCCAATTTGACAGATGTGTTTTTTTTCTTTTGGAAGTGCAGTTTTTTCATTATTTTTTGTCCTCTCATGAAGAAGGTTGTCTCCGTAGTAGCGGACGACAAAATAATATTTGTTTGTTTTGCGAATTTTTGCATGTTTTATGTTGAATTAGATTTCATGAAATGGTATAGGTTTGAATTTATTTATTTATTTTGAATTTACATATATTAGGTATTAGGTGTGTTTTTTTGTTTATCTATATAGATTTTGTGCAAAAAAACGACATCGAGATTTTTGAAATGAAAACAATTTACGTGTTAATTACAACAAAAACTTTATCTGTACAGATTTTTGAAAAATCCAGATAATTATCCAGATTTTACTTTCTCTCGATAGAAAACAGTACTGCCAAGGTACATTACACTTATTAAATGTCAGATTCCAATAAACGACAGCTGCAGTTGACAGATATATGACAAAAAAAAATTTAATATTTAAAATTGAATTCAATTAGGAATAACAAACAACACAAATCAATGTAAGTATAAGCATATTTTTTGGAAAAAGATGAAAATTGTACGATAAACTTTGGTTTTTTTTTTAATTTAATAATTTTAGGATTCACGTGTTTGCAAGAGTGCGATATCTTCCCCAAAATTAAAGAAAAAAACCTGAAAAGGAGATGGAAAGTAAATCAATTTATTCTTACAATGAACTAGCGTATTAATCTTTTTTTCTAGGAATTATTTCACAAAAGAAGAATTCTGTGTACTATGCGCTTGGGTCTTAATCGTGTCGGTACCTTCAACCCTCACAGCCAAAATGTAATGTCAAATGCTCTTGGAATGCGCGCTCGTTTGCGAAAACGTCTATTCTTAGACGATCAACATGAATAAATGATAACAAAGCTCTTGTTGTTAATAAATTGCATCGTTAGAATGCCCACCACAAAAACAGTCTCTTACATTTTTAAAATGATACACGTCATGTATGCGTGCGCTGCGAAGAAAAGCAAATACAAACATACCTCCCGACACATATTCCCCCAGGAAACACTTTTCATCCCAAACAGCAGACAGCAACAAGCAAGACAATCCTAACATTGCATTATGCAGCTCATTCAACACCCAAAAATCCTTCAGCTCCCGTTGATGAAAAACCATTTCATAAGAGATCGCTTCACTGCGTTCAAACTTGGACGACATGTGCATGATAAGTGAAGTGTGGAAACAAATGGCATGTTGAAAGTGGTAATTGTTTCAGAGCATCATTTAGCTCCCCAATTGGTTGCAGGTAATATTTTTATTGATTCTCCTTTTTTGGTTCGATATATTCCTTATGTACTCTGCCTGCATTGATGTCGTTTTGTTTCTGTAGGACATGTCTTCTACAAATGGGTCTAAAGCCCCCATCGAGCTCCCGAGAAAATCTGCATGAATCTTCTTCGCAATTGCTTTCCCCTCCTAAACAGTTATGCAGAGGGAGGAATTAAGGCAAAACACATGGATTCCCAACCCAACTTAACCAACCCTACAACTGGACATCCGGGTCTGAACAACTCGAGTACGGCAGACTTTTTAAACTAAGTTTATCCATGTATTATATTTGTTTATATTTTATAACTTTGTCATTATTATTTAACGTTAGACCCCCTTTGTGCCATCAAAATTTTAAATGTATCTTAGAAATAAGTTATTTTATTATTAAATTGCAAATTGCAAAATTAAAACGTAATCCGTTTTGCTTTTTCTCATTAAGATTTATCTGACAAGTTTCCAATCCGATATGAAAATTAAATGAACAAATTTGTGCGCGCCTCACTGCATAATCTCGGAACTGCACTTTTACATCAGACTTACAAAATGTTTCCATAAAAAATTCAACACATAACTTTGTATTAGTTTTTAGAAATAAAAAACATACTCAAAGAAAGAATTACTCAGCTTTTGACAAAATTTACCTATATATTTATTTAACATTTTTGTTTCATGTTTTTTTTTTTTTCATAAGTAGGTACCTACTCAGTAAATACTCTTTTACTAATTTTCATTATCATACATACACAAAACAAAAAAAAAAACAATCACCGATGCCGAGGGCACTTCGGTATTCCATAAATCAAGGCGACCACTGCCGTCGACAGAAGCGAACAAGGCGGGATGAATTGGAGACCATAACATAATTTGAATTTTCTTCAAATGAATATAATGGTTTAGTGTCCTACAAGTAAATACAAAAAATGTAATACATATTGGTCGTTATAGTAGATATTAAATTTCACCTTAAGACTCCATAACTTTATTGTCCAATCAATGGACGATGTAAGAAACAAATCACCAAAATCTGTTGTAGATTGATTTGGATGAGTTGATATTCCCGTCACTGGACCCAAATGTTTCTCATAGACTTCAGACACACCCGAACGTATTCCATGTCGATAAGCTTGAGTAGAAACAACAATTTATTTATAAGCAAATGAAAAATCACAACAAACTTTTACCATAATAAACATTGCCATCTTCACTACCCATAACCAGATTGTTAATCTCATTCGATGGAAAGGACATGCAACTGATAGCAATTGGGTTCGATTGCCGTGGCTGCAATTCCAGTGTATCTCCATGAGCAAAGCTTGCCATCGGATGAGATCGATAACACATTGTCTGCATTCTGTGTGCCAACCATTTGCAAACAATACACTGGATGCGTATGTGCAGTTGCACTTAGAGGTGCTCTGCTGGTTTAGCAAAGCATGTTGACATAACGGCACTTTGACAATGGAATACATCTTCGGGTGTTTGTTTTTTATATTTTGTGTTCCAGACCATTACAACACCATCTGGTTCATTGTGACTCTCCTTAAAAAATTTAGTGGGTTTTAGATAGAATCGTAGAAAAAAATACAAATGCAAACCTCATGATTGTGATATGAAACAACAACCAGTTCAGGAAAATGTGTTGGCCAATCCATTGAAGTGACGCATCGATTCTTAGACCATCGGTCTTCGTGGAAATCTCGATTCAATGACAACCTAGCATGTGTCCTCTCATCGTTTGACTCCTATCACCACCTCCAATGTATTCGGTGTAGATGTCGACATTCTCAGATAGAGCCCTTTCGAAGACACGTCCAGCGGGTAAAACAAACCTTTGAAAGTCCGCCGACAAGATGATCATCTGTTTTTGTTCTTCCGATAGTTCCTTAACTGAAAGCACAAATGTTAAATTAATGTAAAGAGAGGAGAGAAAAAATTCACTTACTTTATTTTTCTCTTCAGGTTCTTTTTTGTGTTCAAGTGGTGTTATGGCTGATGCAACTTCCTTCATAGTGGGCAAACCATGTGGTAGAATTCCTGGTGGTAGTTTGGAATGGAACCCATTGTCGATGTGTGGCAGCGATCTCTGTTCGTCATCTCCTTGGGCATCATAAGTAAGCATAGGTAAAACAGGAACAATTCTACGATTTTTTTTGGTTGTTTTTTTTTTTTCTCTCATTTTGTTTAGAGCTTTGTTTTATTAAATTTTAATTTTTTAAATAAAAAAGCAAAAGCAAACTTTTTGACAGACAGTTGTCAAAGTAAATGTTCAGTGCTGCCAAATTTTAACACGGATTCCAAAAATCTCGATGTCGTTTTTTTGCACAAAATCTATATAGATAAACAAAAAAACACACCTATTATAATTAATTTTTATAAAAATAGGTTGTTTATTTTTTAGAAGGCAAATAAAAAACAAACCAAGCAATAGGTACATGTATAAATTGAAAAAAATTAAAAAAAAAGAATCATACAAAATTGGCCATATAAAGTAAATTTTGTCCGCAAAAAATCATACATCATCCTCTGGCGAACGAAGCATATGAAATGAATTGTCCGAACCATAAACAAAAAATACCAAGACTGGAAAATCAGCGGTCAACTGACGTTTGCCTACAAGCTGCGAGGTGTGGTGAATGTCGTAAGCCTATCGTTGTGTTCGTGTCCAATGTGTGGTGAATGTCGTGAATCTATAAATGTGTCCGTGTTAACGTCATTTACCAACGTGGTGGCAATAACATATATTCACAGACAGCACTGTACACTAAAGGGTTTCGGGGGGAAAGTCGTACGAAAGTTTCCAGTCTTGGTATTTTTTGTTTATGGTCCGAACATAATTTGCCCAGCCAAGAGAATGAAAATTGTTACACCCCGCATCCACAGGAGATATATCTCTAACTCAATGTCTAACATCTACAACATAACAAATTTTTTTTTCTTGGCTGGGCAAATTTTGTTCGGACAATTCATTTCATATGCTTCGTTCGCCAGAGGATGATGTATGATTTTTTGCGGACAAAATTTATTTTATGTGGTCAATTTTGTATGAATACTTTTTTTTTTTAATTTTTTTTTTCAATTTATACATGTACCCATTGCTTGGTCTGTTTTTTATTTGCCTTCCAAAAAATAAACAATTTATTTTTATAAAAATCAATTATAATACCTGTTAAATAAATTCAAAATAAATAAATAAATTCAAAAAGTATATACCATAAACAAAAAATACCAAGACTGGAAACTTTCGTACTTCTTTCCCCCCAAAACCCTTTTGTGTCCAGTGTTGTCTGTGAATATATGTGAAAGCCACCACGTAGGTAAATGACGTTAACACGCTCACATTTATAGATTCACGACATTCACCACACATGGGACACGAACACAACGATAGGTTCACGACATTCACCACACCTCGCAGCTTGCAGGCAAACGTCAGTTGACCGCCGAGTTTCCAGTCTTGGAATTTTTTGTTTATGTTATATACCATTTCATTAAATCTAATTCATTTCAACATAAAACATACAAAAATTCGCAAAACAAACAAATATATTTTGTCCTCCGCTACTACGGAGACAACCTTCTCCATGAGAGGACAAAAAATAATGAAAAAACTGCACTTCCAAAAGAAAAAAAAAACACATCTGTCAAATTCGATGTTAGACAATCGTGTTCAGACAAAATCGAAGACACGGTTGTCTAACATTGAATCCATAAACAAAAAATACCAAGACTGGAAACTTTCGTACGACTTTCCCCCCGAAACCCTTTTGTGTACAGTGCTGTCTGTGAATATATGTGAAAGCCACCACGTTGGTAAATGACGTTAACCATAAACAAAAAATACCAAGACTGGAAACTCGGCGGTCAACTGACGTTTGCCTACAAGCTGCAAGGTGTGGTGAATGTCGTGAACCTATCGTTGTGTTCGTGTCCCATGTGTGGTGAATGTCGTGAATCTATAAATGTGAGCGTGTTAACGTCATTTACCAACGTGGTGGCTTTCACATATATTCACAGACAACAGTGTACACAAAACGGTTTGGGGGGGAAAGACGTACGAAAGTTTCCAGTCTTGGTATTTTTTGTTTATGACGTTAACACGCACACATTTATAGATTCACGACATTCAACACACATTTGACACGAACACAACGATAGGTTCACGACATTCACCACACCTCGCAGCTTGTAGGCAAACGTCAGTTGACCGCCGAGTTTCCAGTCTTGGTATTTTTTGTTTATGCCTACTTCACTTGTTACAGATGGAGATAAAGAAGGTCATTTCACCTTTATAGGCGGACAAGGAAAATCTGTCATCGACTACTGTGCGCTAAATAATGACTGGCTCAATCACATAACGAGATTCGATGTTCAATCTAAAAACTTTTCTGACCATATGCCTATCGTGGTTGAATGGGCAAACAACATGACGCCAACTGTAAAGAACCTACAGCTCATCCCACGACTTAAATAGAAAAAAAAAAAATGAAATAAATTTGTAAATTTGTATCGAAACAATCTCGACAACAATCTTTCACTCCTTAACGATTCATCAGATTCAACAGAATTATTTTCAAACAAACTTAGTTCTTGCTTTAGAAACTCCGAAAATAAGCCCATAAGTTGTGGAAACAAGAGTTATAAACAGGAATGGTTTGACAAAGAATGTGTGAAAGCTCGAAATAAGTCGTTTACTTTCTTGAATACAGTTCGAAACTCTGATTGCCAAAATTTGAAACAGTGGTACATAGAAGAAAATACACATTATAAGAACCTCAGTCTAAAAAAAGACAGAATACGAAAACCAACAAGGCCCTTGTACTAGGTCAAACTTAAGATTGTAAAGAGTTTTGGAAAGTCACCAATATGATTAACGGATAAAATTTTACAATAGGGCTTGGAGTATCTGCCGAATATCTAGCTGGCCACTTCAAAAACATCTTATGTGGCAAGTCAAGCGACCAGTTTTTGTATGCTGAGCCAGAGATACTGGACTTTGAAGTCAGATATGCTGAAATACAAGCTGAAATTCTGAAAGCCAAATATGATAAAGCTCCTGGAGAAGACGGTATTGCTTATGAGTTCTTCAAGAACGGTACAGAAGAACTTGTTATCAAACTCAAATCACTCTTTAATGATGGTTTTTAACAAGCAGGCAGTCCCAACATCATTCAAAACATTCATAGAAAAGGTGACACAAACAATGTTGAAAATTATGGAGGCATCTCTTTTATGAACGTCATTGCCAAATTGTTTTATGGTATGCTTGCCAACAGACTTGAAAAGTGGGTTGAACCCAACGAAATAATTTCAAAATTTCAAGCTGATTTTAGATCTACAACATAACAATTTTTTTTTTCTTGGCTGGGCAAATTTTGTTCGTACAATTCATTTCATATGCTTCGTTCGCCAGAGGATGATGTATGATTTTTTGCGGACAAAATTTATTTTATGTGGTCAATTTTGTATGAATACTTTTTTTTTTTTTATTTTTTTCAATTTGTACATGTACCCATTGCTTGGTCTGTTTTTTATTTGCCTTCCAAAAAATAAACAATTTATTTTTATAAAAATCAATTATAATACCTGTTAAATAAATTCAAAATAAATAAATAAATTCAAAAAGTATATACCATAAACAAAAAATACCAAGACTGGAAACTTTCGTACTTCTTTCCCCCCAAAACCCTTTTGTGTACAGTGTTGTCTGTGAATATATTTGAAAGCCACCACGTTGGTAAATGACGTTAACACGCTCACATTTATAGATTCACGACATTCACCACACATGGGACACGAACACAACGATAGGTTCACGACATTCACCACACCTCGCAGCTTGCAGGCAAACGTCAGTTGACCGCCGAGTTTCCAGTCTTGGAATTTTTTGTTTATGGTATATACCATTTCATTAAATCTAATTCATTTCAACATAAAACATACAAAAATTCGCAAAACAAACAAATATATTTTGTCGTCCGCTACTACGGAGACAACCTTCTCCATGAGAGGACAAAAAATAATGAAAAAACTGCACTTCCA
This sequence comes from Episyrphus balteatus, assembly GCF_945859705.1. Taxonomy (NCBI): domain Eukaryota; kingdom Metazoa; phylum Arthropoda; class Insecta; order Diptera; family Syrphidae; genus Episyrphus; species Episyrphus balteatus. Next base: position 76,001,449 of record NC_079134.1, on the reverse strand, counting down.
AAAGAAAAAAAAACACATCTGTCAAATTCGATGTTAGACAATCGTGTTCAGACAAAATCGAAGACACGGTTGTCTAACATTGAATCCATAAACAAAAAATACCAAGACTGGAAACTTTCGTACGACTTTCCCCCCGAAACCCTTTTGTGTACAGTGCTGTCTGTGAATATATGTGAAAGCCACCAAAAAATACCAAGACTGGAAACTCGGCGGTCAACTGACGTTTGCCTACAAGCTGCAAGGTGTGGTGAATGTCGTGAACCTATCGTTGTGTTCGTGTCCGATGTGTGGTGAATGTCGTGAATCTATAAATGTGAGCGTGTTAACGTCATTTACCAACGTGGTGGCTTTCACATATATTCACAGACAACAGTGTACACAAAACGGTTTGGGGGGGAAAGACGTACGAAAGTTTCCAGTCTTGGTATTTTTTGTTTATGACGTTAACACGCACACATTTATAGATTCACGACATTCAACACACATTTGACACGAACACAACGATAGGTTCACGACATTCACCACACCTCGCAGCTTGTAGGCAAACGTCAGTTGACCGCCGAGTTTCCAGTCTTGGTATTTTTTGTTTATGCCTACTTCACTTGTTACAGATGGAGATAAAGAAGGTCATTTCACCTTTATAGGCGGACAAAGAAAATCTGTCATCAACTACTGTGCGCTAAATAATGACTGGCTCAATCACATAACGAGATTCGATGTTCAATCTAAAAACTTTTCTGACCATATGCCTATCGTGGTTGAATGGGCAAACAACATGACGCCAACTGTAAAGAACCTACAGCTCATCCCACGACTTAAATAGAAAAAAAAAATGAAATAAATTTGTAAATTTGTATCGAAACAATCTCGACAACAATCTTTCACTCCTTAACGATTCATCAGATTCAACAGAATTATTTTCAAACAAACTTAGTTCTTGCTTTAGAAACTCCGAAAACAAGCCCATAAGTTGTGGAAACAAGAGTTATAAACAGGAATGGTTTGACAAAGAATGTATGAAAGCTCGAAATAAGTCGTTTACTTTCTTGAATGCAGTTCGAAACTCTGATTGCCAAAATTTGAAACAGTGGTACATAGAAGAAAATACACATTATAAGAACCTCAGTCTAAAAAAAAAGACAGAATACGAAAACCAACAAGGCCCTTGTACTAGGTCAAACTTAAGATTGTAAAGAGTTTTGGAAAGTCACGAATATGATTAACGGATAAAATTTTACAATAGGACTTGGAGTATCTGCTGAATATCTAGCTGGCCACTTCAAAAACATCTTATGTGGCAAGTCAAGCGACCAGTTTTTGTATGCTGAGCCAGAGATACTGGACTTTGAAGTCAGATATGCTGAAATACAAGCTGAAATTCTGAAAGCCAAATATGATAAAGCTCCTGGAGAAGACGGTATTGCTTATGAGTTCTTCAAGAACGGTACAGAAGCACTTGTTATCAAACTCAAATCACTCTTTAATGATGGTTTTTAACAAGCAGGAAGTCCCAACATCATTCAAAACATTCATAGAAAAGGTGACACAAACAATGTTGAAAATTATGGAGGCATCTCTTTTATGAACGTCATTGCCAAATTGTTTTATGGTATGCTTGCCAACAGACTTGAAAAGTGGGTTGAAGCCAACGAAATAATTTCAAAATTTCAAGCTGATTTTAGATCTACAACATAACAATTTTTTTTTTCTTGGCTGGGCAAGTTTTGTTCGTACAATTCATTTCATATGCTTCGTTCGCCAGAGGATGATGTATGATTTTTTGCGGACAAAATTTATTTTATGTGGTCAATTTTGTATGAATACTTTTTTTTTTTAATTTTTTTTTCAATTTTTACATGTACCCATTGCTTGGTCTGTTTTTTATTTGCCTTCCAAAAAATAAACAATTTATTTTTATAAAAATCAATTATAATACCTGTTAAATAAATTCAAAATAAATAAATAAATTTAAAAAGTATATACCATAAACAAAAAATACCAAGACTGGAAACTTTCGTACTTCTTTCCCCCCAAAACCCTTTTGTGTACAGTGTTGTCTGTGAATATATGTGAAAGCCACCACGTTGGTAAATGACGTTAACACGCTCACATTTATAGATTCACGACATTCACCACACATGGGACACGAACACAACGATAGGTTCACGACATTCACCACACCTCGCAGCTTGCAGGCAAACGTCAGTTGACCGCCGAGTTTCCAGTCTTGGAATTTTTTGTTTATGGTATATACCATTTCATTAAATCTAATTCATTTCAACATAAAACATACAAAAATTCGCAAAACAAACAAATATATTTTGTCCTCCGCTACTACGGAGACAACCTTCTCCATGAGAGGACAAAAAATAATGAAAAAACTGCACTTCCAAAAGGAAAAAAAACACATCTGTCAAATTCGATGTTAGACAATCGTGTTCAGACAAAATCGAAGACACGGTTGTCTAACATTGAATCCATAAACAAAAAATACCAAGACTGGAAACTTTCGTACGACTTTCCCCCCGAAACCCTTTTGTGTACAGTGCTGTCTGTGAATATATGTGAAAGCCACCAAAAAATACCAAGACTGGAAACTCGGCGGTCAACTGACGTTTGCCTACAAGCTGCAAGGTGTGGTGAATGTCGTGAACCTATCGTTGTGTTCGTGTCCGATGTGTGGTGAATGTCGTGAATCTATAAATGTGTGCGTGTTAACGTCATTTACTAACGTGGTGGCTTTCACATATATTCACAGACAACACTGTACACAAAACGGTTTTGGGGGGAAAGACGTACGAAAGTTTCCAGTCTTGGTATTTTTTGTTTATGACCTTAACACGCACACATTTATAGATTCACGACATTCAACACACATTTGACACGAACACAACGATAGGTTCACGACATTCACCACACCTCGCAGCTTGTAGGCAAACGTCAGTTGACCGCCGAGTTTCCAGTCTTGGTATTTTTTGTTTATGCCTACTTCACTTGTTACAGATGGAGATAAAGAAGGTCATTTCACCTTTATAGGCGGACAAGGAAAATCTGTCATCGACTACTGTGCGCTAAATAATGACTGGCTCAATCACATAACGAGATTCGATGTTCAATCTAAAAACTTTTCTGACCATATGCCTATCGTGGTTGAATGGGCAAACAACATGACGCCAACTGTAAAGAACCTACAGCTCATCCCACGACTTAAATAGAAAAAAAAAATGAAATAAATTTGTAAATTTGTATCGAAACAATCTCGACAACAATCTTTCACTCCTTAACGATTCATCAGATTCAACAGAATTATTTTCAAACAAACTTAGTTCTTGCTTTAGAAACTCCGAAAACAAGCCCATAAGTTGTGGAAACAAGAGTTATAAACAGGAATGGTTTGACAAAGAATGTATGAAAGCTCGAAATAAGTCGTTTACTTTCTTGAATGCAGTTCGAAACTCTGATTGCCAAAATTTGAAATAGTGGTACATAGAAGAAAATACACATTATAAGAACCTCAGTCTAAAAAAAAGACAGAATACGAAAACCAACAAGGCCCTTGTACTAGGTCAAACTTAAGATTGTAAAGAGTTTTGGAAAGTCACGAATATGATTAACGGATAAAATTTTACAATAGGGCTTGGAGTATCCCAAAAAATTGCCAAATTGTTTTATGGTATGCTTGCCAACAGACTTGAAAAGTGGGTTGAAGCCAACGAAATAATTTCAAAATTTCAAGCTGATTTTAGGAAAAAATTCTCAACAACTGATCATATCTTTACTCTTACATCAATTATTAAAGCATTCCAAGCTAGGAACAAAAAGTTTGGGGTATAAATGAGTTTGATGAAGTAGAAAAGTTTCATAGAAGCCTTTTAAAGAAACTGTTCAGTCTTCCGATGAAATCCCTGAACTATGCCCTATATCTTGCAACAGGTTTTCCTAAAATGTACACTTACACAAGCTGCATGCAGATTACTTATTAAAGATTCTATCTCAACCGGACAGTCGACTAACAAAACAAATGGCACTGAACGAATTAAGAAATGCGGATTGGTGGTTGGCGAAGTGGAATGAGCTTTGAAATGCTTGTGGTGAAGCAATAACTCTAGATCATCGTTATTTGATGCAATCAAAGGAAACAATTTACAAAATAATTCAAGCCTACGAAAGTTCTGAGATGCATTTATTGAAGAAGCTCAGATGTCGGAAAGTAGAGTTTTTTGCTCTCAATTAAAGCTGAATCTTATGGAAGGAAATTATTTCAACGATGCACTCACTTACATAGAAATATCTTTAATATTTAAGACGAGGTGCGAAGTTCTTGGACTTAATGGAACGCCATATAATAACAGCTTCAACCAATTTTGTTCACTGTGCAATCTTAAATCGAAAGAAGACTGCTTACACCTTAAGAGTGTTTGTCCAATATTTGCACAACAACGAATTTCGTTCTTTGGAAAGCGAACCTTCACACTTCAGAAAAAAATCTCTCTGCTAAACAATTCTGTCTGTACATGGAAGAAACTCTATCTTTTTCTGAAAGACGTATTAAAATATAGGACCCTACTTGTAACTGAATATTTATAGTCATTATTATATAGTTTTTGCTTTTTTTTCTTTTTTGATAACGTAAATGTATGTTTTTTTCAATTATCCAAACCTTTAATATTCATAGTAAAATTTGTAAATAGTATTTAAGGAAACAAACCAATAAAAAATGAATTAGGTAGGTACTTACTTACTTACACTGAAAATAATAAATTTCGTAAAATTACGAAAATCGTTTCATACACTACATTTTCGTTGGCCCAACGAAACTTTCGTTGGCTCAACGAAAATATGTAATTTTTCGTAATATAAAAACCTTCATCAATTAATGAAAACGCTTCATACACTTTTTCTCCCCTTTTACAGTCGAAAAATCCATTTTAATGAAAATATTCATCATTTAACGAAAAATTTTATACTCATTTTAGAGAATACAAAAATGAATTCGATTCTTACCTACTTGATCACAATTTTAATCGAGTAACGAAAAAATTCATCAACTTATGAAGTTCAACATTAACTAACGAAAATCTTCATCAGTTTATGAATATTAATAATTGGCTTATGAAAATTCTTCATAGACTAAATACATCAGTTAACGAAAATAAATCGTTTTTTTACGAAAAAATGCATACAGACCATGCTTTATTTTCGTTTCTTGTGCGCATTTCTGGTAGTCGAGGTCACATCTCATAGATAATATTCAACCCCGAAAGTGCGAAGACCCATCGTGCGAAATAAATAATAAAAAATTGTGTGCTGAAAAATTTTAAAGTAAATAGGAAAAGTTAGATAAAAAAAATGCAGAATGTGTTTTTGGAGTATGGTTAAGGGGGCGGAGGGGGCTTGGCTATGAATTTTATTTCAATCTACCATTAAAACCTGATTAAATATAAAATAAGAACCACACCACCTTTTGTGCGATACAAATCCTTCATTTAATGGATAATTCAAAAAGTGTCGAAAACTATCAAAAATACTTTTTTACTATTTTAGCCCTAACTCGGTTATTTGATTCACAAAATCATAGTGGTTTACATTTTATTCATTGATTACGAAGACTTTTGGGTAAAAGT